>NW_027500800.1:0-55283 GCF_021521415.1 Bidens hawaiensis | reverse complement strand
TTTGTTTGAGAATGATTATTGGCTAAAACATTTTAGTTGACTAGGCTTTGAATGAATATTTTTGACTTTTGGTTTACTTGTCGGTATTGGGTTATTGGTGTTGGACTAATATTATTATAATAGACTTTTTGATTTTTTAAGATGAACATGCATGCTTAATATGAATTTACTTTTATTTAATTGTTCCATATGTGTCTCTGTGAAAGTCTTTCATGTGTAGACGCGTATTAGGTTACCTACTGTGTGTTAGTAACTAGTTTATTGTTTATAGTCGACATAATCCATAGGAACTATGGTTTGAGGGTTTAGAGATTTTAAGTGTTCTACCTATTTTGAGACTGAGAGGTAATAGATAGCTGGGGTTTGTCTTAGTCATTAGGTGGTTTGGGTATAGATTACACAAGAGTGTATTTTCCCCTTATTGTCTTTTGGTTTTTGCTATCCTAAGTCTTTTTGAGCATCCTTAGGTTACTCCTTACGTCCCTTACACTCCCGGATGTATTGTGATTAGTGAGACTGAGAGGTTATCTAGTCATTAGAGTACTTTAATATTGTTGGAGAGATTGAGAGGTAATCCAACCAACCGGTTTGCGTCATACACCCCTTAGGTAATCCTTTTAGGTGACCCCCAGAGAATGATCAGGGATCCACTAGGATGTCTAGGGCGTCGTATCTTTAGATCCCGGTTCCATCACAGTTTCCATAGCTGATAAGCATTCAAGATTCACAAATAGGATTTCAAGCCTAGGTAACGCCTTTCTCATTAGTGATTTTCATCTAAGTCTTGGAATTTTAAGTTTAATATATTAGTTCACTTTAGCTTAATTAATTAGTCTAAATAATAATTAGTTTTAAAATAAAATAAATAAAAATCCAAAATAATCTTTTTCTTTATTATTAATTTAATTAGCTTTTAGAATCTCAGTTCGTTAATTTAATTGATGTCTCAAGGGTTCGACATTCCCGGATTTCCCATAGCTATTCAACACCCGATAGGTTCACTAGCCTGTTGCTAGTGGTTTGGTTTAGGATATTCTAGGTTATTATTACTCGTTGTGCTAGATTGATTAATTGCAATATTTTTATACACCACTATAGGCACATCAAGGCGATTTACCCGTCATCATTTCTTCTCCAAAGAAGCATTCACACAAAATAATAATAATAATAATAATAATAATAATAATAGAAAAAGAATCCAAAAGGCACATACTAGACGGGGCTGAGAGCTTACGTGTTATCAAGGGGATGGTGACTCTGAGGATACACTATTGGGGCTCAATGTTCTTAGTCAATAAATATTTTTAGGAAATACTAAGGGTGGAGGCCTGAGACTGTCATATACTGGGTTGCAACTCGGGTGAAACAATGTTGGGCCGAAATCCGCTAATATAGTTTTAGGTTTAGGAATTGCTCGTACGACCTCATTTGACCATTCATCCATCTAAATTCCACGTAAGTGAATTTTCTTCTTACCATTAAAGGGTTTTTAGCTTAAGGTGATAGGTTGAACCAGTCTGCTTCAACCCAGTTTATATTGTCTTGATTATGCTTGAGATGGGGGTAAGTGGATTTGTAACTCTTTAGGTGTGAGACCCATAGGTTTGTTGATATCACTTAAACTTAATCACTGAATATGGTGGGGGGCTTGATAGGTTGATGGCTGGGTTTAAATAGACAGCAATACCGGCAATCGCGGTTTTTGCGTTTATCTAAGCTTAAAAGATAACCTATATGTTTTGAATACTAGTCTTTAATTATGATTCCATTGCAAATAGCTTTTTTAGGGACGAAAAAGATTTAAGTGTGAGGATATTTGATGTGGTCTAAATTATACATATTATTATATAAATATTCCTTACTTTTTGATACTTTTGAGTCAAGTTTTTATTGAATATTATTAATATTTGGTTCACATGTGAGTTTAATGGTTTCTAAATACAATGAGCTAAAATGAAGCACTTTTACTAAACTTTAAACCGACGGACGAGTCGAGCATATGACATATTATACTAATTACTATTATAATTATATAAAGTATTATAAAGAAAAAAAGAAAAGAAAAAAAAAGAGAACAACTATTATTATTATTATTAATATTAATTGTGATCCTGAATTAACACAACATCAATCGAGAGAAAAAAAAATGATGGCTAAAAGTCATGGCATGGCCCATGGGCCCCACCAAAGAAGAAACTAGGGTAGAGGACAGAAAGGAACAAGTCGTCAATCACATTATTATATATTTCGATGGATAGCAGCAAAGCAGAAGAGCTTGCTTGGAAGAGGAGTCCATAGCACTATAGCAGCCGCCATACAGTTTGTTATCTTGAGAGCCACTTTATATTTTTTTTTGGGGAATTCGTGGAAGACTACTGCCACATCTTAATTATTATTATTCTCACGGAAGCCAAGAAAAAGAAGTCAAACAGGAGACACAAGGCAGCCACAAGTTAGTTTCTTTGGAGGGGTCGGGTTCACACCGACACATTCAAACACGGTTCACTTGTTTAAATTTCATTATTTTTATTATGAACTTGGGTGTTAAACTTAATTATTTTGTTTTTGTTTTGAGAATGATTATTGGCTAAAACATTTTAGTTGACTAGGCTTTGAATGAATATTTTTGACTTTTGGTTTACTTGTCGGTATTGGGTTATTGGTGTTGGACTAATATTATTATAATAGACTTTTTGATTTTTTAAGATGAACATGCATGCTTAATATGAATTTACTTTTATTTAATTGTTCCATATGTGTCTCTGTGAAAGTCTTTCATGTGTAGACGCGTATTAGGTTACCTACTGTGTGTTAGTAACTAGTTTATTGTTTATAGTCGACATAATCCATAGGAACTATGGTTTGAGGGTTTAGAGATTTTAAGTGTTCTACCTATTTTGAGACTGAGAGGTAATAGATAGCTGGGGTTGTCTTAGTCATTAGGTGGTTTGGGTATAGATTACACAAGAGTGTATTTTCCCCTTATTGTCTTTTGGTTTTTGCTATCCTAAGTCTTTTTGAGCATCCTTAGGTTACTCCTTACGTCCCTTACACTCCCGGATGTATTGTGATTAGTGAGACTGAGAGGTTATCTAGTCATTAGAGTACTTTAATATTGTTGGAGAGATTGAGAGGTAATCCAACCAACCGGTTTGCGTCATACACCCCTTAGGTAATCCTTTTAGGTGACCCCCAGAGAATGATCAGGGATCCACTAGGATGTCTAGGGCGTCGTATCTTTAGATCCCGGTTCCATCACAGTTTCCATAGCTGATAAGCATTCAAGATTCACAAATAGGATTTCAAGCCTAGGTAACGCCTTTCTCATTAGTGATTTTCATCTAAGTCTTGGAATTTTAAGTTTAATATATTAGTTCACTTTAGCTTAATTAATTAGTCTAAATAATAATTAGTTTTAAAATAAAATAAATAAAAATCCAAAATAATCTTTTTCTTTATTATTAATTTAATTAGCTTTTAGAATCTCAGTTCGTTAATTTAATTGATGTCTCAAGGGTTCGACATTCCCGGATTTCCCATAGCTATTCAACACCCGATAGGTTCACTAGCCTGTTGCTAGTGGTTTGGTTTAGGATATTCTAGGTTATTATTACTCGTTGTGCTAGATTGATTAATTGCAATATTTTTATACACCACTATAGGCACATCAAGGCGATTTACCCGTCATCATTTCTTCTCGGTTGACGGATGATGAGAAGTCAAGGTTGGTTGATGTGCTTAAGGCACACAAACAGGCTATTGCGTGGAAACTCATGGACATTCAGGGCATCAGCCCAAACTTTTGCATACACAGGATACTCATGGAGGATGAGTACAAGCCTGTAATCCAATCTTAGAGGAGGCTCAACCCTAACATGTCGGAGGTGGTCAAGAAGGAGGTTATCAAACTCCTCGACGCTGGCCTGATTTATCCCATCTCTGATTCTTCATGGGTGAGTCTCGTTCAGGTCGTCCCTAAGAAGAGAATGATGATAGTTGTCACTAACGAACGTAATGGGCTTATTCCTACTAGGACAGTCACAGGTTGGCGTGTTTGCATTGACTACAGGAGACTTAATGATGCTACTAGGAAAGACCATTTTCCTCTTCCATTCATTGATCAGATGTTGGAGCGTTTGTCGGGACGACAGTTCTACTGTTTTCTTGATGGATTTTCAGGTTAATTCCAGATCCCGGTTGCACATGAGGATCAGGAAAAGACCACCTTTACATGCCCATACGATACCTTCGCGTACAAACGTACGCCTTTCGGGTTATGTAATGCTCCGACTACTTTCCAGCGTTGCATGGTAGCGATTTTCCAGGACATGATCGAGAGGTCCATGGAGGTCTTCATGGATGATTTTTCGGTATACGGGGACTCCTTTGATCAATGTCTTTCTAATCTTGAGAGGATGATGAAGCGGTGCATAGAGACGAAGTTGATGCTGAACTGGGAGAAGTGCCACTTCATGGTGACCGAAGGCATTGTGCTTGGGCACAAGATTTCGCGTGATGGTATTAAGGTAGACAGAACCAAGATTGACACCATCAGTATACTTCCTCCACCGACTAGTGTGAAATCCGTTTGTAGTTTTCTCGGGCATCCGTTTGGTTCATCAGAGATTTTTCTAAGATCACCCAGCCCATGACTCGCCTTCTAGAGAAGGACATCACATTCGAATTTGATGTTGATTGTCTGAAGGCATTTGAGTTTCTCAAGGGGCAGCTGGTTAATGCCCTTATCTTAGTAGCACCCGACTGGAGCTTACCCTTCGAGCTCATGTGCGACGCTAGTGATTTTGCAGTCGGAGCTATTCTAGGTCAGCGGAAGGACAAGAACTTCCATCCTATCTATTACGCGATCAAGACCCTCAATGATGCTCAGGAGAACTACACGACTACCGAGAAGGAGCTTCTAGCAGTGGTCTTCGCGTTCGACAAATTCCGTTCTTATCTAGTGTTGTCCAAAACCATCGTTTATACTGATCATGCGGCATTGCGATACCTTTTCGCCAAGAAAGATGCCAAGCCTCGTTTGATACGATGGATTCTCTTTCTTTCCGAGTTCGATATTGAGATTAGAGATAAAAAGGGAGCGGAGAATATTTCTGTGGATCACTTGTCACGCTTGGAGGATCCGAAAAGAGAGGATATTAGAGAGGACGCCATCGGGGATAGGTTTCCCCACGAGTTATTGATGATGGTGAGAGTGAGATTTGAGAGCGAGCCAGTTTTGTACTTGAGTGCTGAAGAGGAGGGTCAGCCATGATTCTCTGACATCGCAAATTATCTGGCCGAAGGAGTGGTGGTCAAAGGCATGAGTTATCAGCAGAGAAGGAAGTTTTTCGAAGATACCAGCCACTACATATGGGATTCACCGTATTTGTTTCCTGTAGGCGCCGATCGTGTGTTGAGGAGGTGTGTGAGTAGGGAAGAGGGTCGTGAGATTCTTAGACATTGTCATAAGGGTTTGACTGGAGGCCACCATGGTCCATCTTCCACCGCTAGGAAAGTTCTAGATTCCGGCTTTTATTGGCCATCGATTTTTAAAGACTCACATGAGTTTGTCAGATAGTGTGACGCATGTCAGCGCACTGGTAACATCTCATCCCGTAATGAGATGCCCCAAAACCTTATTCAGGTTTGTGATGTTTTCGATGTTTGGGGCATTGATTTCATGGGTCCGTTCCCTTCTTCTCGAGGGAACCGATACATTAGTGTGGCTATCGATTACGTTTCCAAGTGGGTTGAGGCTCAAGCCTTTCCCACTAACGACGCCTGAATTGTTGTAGGATTCTTGAAGAGGTTGTTCTGTCGGTTTGGTACTCCCAAGGCCTTGATCAGTGATAAGGGTACGCACTTTTGCAATGCCCAGATGGAGAAGACGTTGGCACGGTATGAGGTCACCCATCGGTTGTCCACCGCCTATCACCCACAGACGAGCGGGCAAGTGGAGAACGTAAACCGAGGCGTTAAGCGAATTCTAGAGAAAACTGTCGGCAAGAACCGAAAGGACTGGTCCGATAAGTTAGATGATGCACTTTGGGCTTTCCGCACAGCTTTTAAACCGCCTATTGGGACCACACCCTTTAGGATGGTTTACGGGAAAGCGTGTCATCTATCGGTTGAGTTAGAGCATAGAGCGTATTGGGCGCTGAGATCCGTTAATCTTGACCTGACCCAAGCTGCGAAAAATCGGTATCTCCAAATTCATGAGGTTGAGGAGCTGAGAGATGAGGCGTATGCGAGATCTTGGAGTTATAAAGAACGGACGAAGGTGTTGCACGATCGGAAGTTGAAGAAGATGAAAGAGTTTAAGTGTGGGGATCGAGTGTTGGCTTATAATTCCCGTCTGAAGTTATTTCCAGGTAAACTTAGATCGAGATGGGTAGGACTGTATACGGTCAAGGAGGTGTTCCCACATGGTGCGATTGAACTTCAGGATGTTGGTGGGAGCTCGTGGAATGTGAACGGCCATAGGTTAAAGCATTATATTGATGGGCCGGTTGATTCGGTTGAGGAGGACGTGTTTCGCCTCGACATCCCTAGGTTGATTGCTTTATAGGGATAAGACTCGGGTAATACCCGAGTGTGGAGTTTGTATATGTTTGTATTTGTTTTCTTTTATTTGTATTTTGAGTCAGTTTTAAGTTTTAGAGTCTGTTTGATGTCTTCTTTGGGTGCTTTGAGCTTTGTTTTGCAGGTTTGGATGCTATCATTCGTACTCAATCTCCATTCGGACGGAGGCATTCTGAGCTAATTGATTTAGGAGGGTACCCAAAAGCCGCGACCGCGAATAAAATGCTATACGGTCGCTTTATTGGAACTTGGCTTACGAAGATCACTGGCATATTACCAGGGGAGTCTGTTCCAATTTCTTTATGCTTTGCTTTATTTTATTATATTTATTTTTGTCTTTTTCCTGTCTCACATTGAGGACAATGTGAAATCTAAGTGTGGGATGGAAAACTGGCATTTTTTTAGGTAGTTAAAAATTAAAAAAAAACAAAAAAACAAAAAAAATAATAAAAACTAAAAAAAAGTAAATATTTATATAAAATAAATAAATTAATTAAAAAAATAATTAAAAATAAAAAAAAGTAAATATTTATATAAAAAATAAATTAATTAAAAAACAAAAAAATATATATAAAAATTAAAAAAAATGTGTCCTTTGAATTAAATATTTTGCAACAAAATGGTAAATGATAGAAAAATTGGGGTTTGTTTTTAAAACTACTAATATATATGAGACAAAAAAAAATAGAAAGCGCACTTAATTTGGGATATGTCGGTAGGTCCAACTAGACTTGAAAGGTTTCCCCTGATTATTATTAATATACCTAATAATCATAAACCTTGTGGGTTCTCATCTTGAGGGGGAACAGTGAAGCTGAAAATTCGAGAAGGCATAGCGAGTATTACCTTAATCTTTAAACCTTGAGGTGGTGAGAATTACATGCACTTAAAATTAGCTCGCCACTCTGATTATGAAAGTAAATAACGAGTGGTGGCGCCCGACCATGTCCATCATTTATAAGAGTTTAGAAAATAGTTATATATTTAGGTAAAAGATGCCTAAGTGCACAAAAATTTGTTGCACGAACGTCAAAAATATGCAAATATTTTGAAAAGTAAAGTGAATGAGAAAGTTATGCAAATTCCAAAGAAGCATTCACACAATAATAATAATAATAATAATAATAATAATAATAATAATAATAATAATAATAGAAAAAGAATCCAAAAGGCACATACTAGACGGGGCTGAGAGCTTACGTGTTATCAAGGGGATGGTGACTCTGAGGATACACTATTGGGGCTCAATGTTCTTAGTCAATAAATATTTTTAGGAAATACTAAGGGTGGAGGCCTGAGACTGTCATATACTGGGTTGCAACTCGGGTGAAACAATGTTGGGCCGAAATCCGCTAATATAGTTTTAGGTTTAGGAATTGCTCGTACGACCTCATTTGACCATTCATCCATCTAAATTCCACGTAAGTGAATTTTCTTCTTACCATTAAAGGGTTTTTAGCTTAAGGTGATAGGTTGAACCAGTCTGCTTCAACCCAGTTTATATTGTCTTGATTATGCTTGAGATGGGGGTAAGTGGATTTGTAACTCTTTAGGTGTGAGACCCATAGGTTTGTTGATATCACTTAAACTTAATCACTGAATATGGTGGGGGGCTTGATAGGTTGATGGCTGGGTTTAAATAGACAGCAATACCGGCAATCGCGGTTTTTGCGTTTATCTAAGCTTAAAAGATAACCTATATGTTTTGAATACTAGTCTTTAATTATGATTCCATTGCAAATAGCTTTTTTAGGGACGAAAAAGATTTAAGTGTGAGGATATTTGATGTGGTCTAAATTATACATATTATTATATAAATATTCCTTACTTTTTGATACTTTTGAGTCAAGTTTTTATTGAATATTATTAATATTTGGTTCACATGTGAGTTTAATGGTTTCTAAATACAATGAGCTAAAATGAAGCACTTTTACTAAACTTTAAACCGACGGACGAGTCGAGCATATGACATATTATACTAATTACTATTATAATTATATAAAGTATTATAAAGAAAAAAAGAAAAGAAAAAAAAGAGAACAACTATTATTATTATTATTAATATTAATTGTGATCCTGAATTAACACAACATCAATCGAGAGAAAAAAAAATGATGGCTAAAAGTCATGGCATGGCCCATGGGCCCCACCAAAGAAGAAACTAGGGTAGAGGACAGAAAGGAACAAGTCGTCAATCACATTATTATATATTTCGATGGATAGCAGCAAAGCAGAAGAGCTTGCTTGGAAGAGGAGTCCATAGCACTATAGCAGCCGCCATACAGTTTGTTATCTTGAGAGCCACTTTATATTTTTTTTTGGGGAATTCGTGGAAGACTACTGCCACATCTTAATTATTATTATTCTCACGGAAGCCAAGAAAAAGAAGTCAAATAGGAGACACAAGGCAGCCACAAGTTAGTTTCTTTGGAGGGGTCGGGTTCACACCGACACATTCAAACACGGTTCACTTGTTTAAATTTCATTATTTTTATTATGAACTTGGGTGTTAAACTTAATTATTTTGTTTTTGTTTTGAGAATGATTATTGGCTAAAACATTTTAGTTGACTAGGCTTTGAATGAATATTTTTGACTTTTGGTTTACTTGTCGGTATTGGGTTATTGGTGTTGGACTAATATTATTATAATAGACTTTTTGATTTTTTAAGATGAACATGCATGCTTAATATGAATTTACTTTTATTTAATTGTTCCATATGTGTCTCTGTGAAAGTCTTTCATGTGTAGACGCGTATTAGGTTACCTACTGTGTGTTAGTAACTAGTTTATTGTTTATAGTCGACATAATCCATAGGAACTATGGTTTGAGGGTTTAGAGATTTTAAGTGTTCTACCTATTTTGAGACTGAGAGGTAATAGATAGCTGGGGTTGTCTTAGTCATTAGGTGGTTTGGGTATAGATTACATAAGAGTGTATTTTCCCCTTATTGTCTTTTGGTTTTTGCTATCCTAAGTCTTTTTGAGTATCCTTAGGTTATTCCTTACGTCCCTTACACTCCCTGGATGTATTGTGATTAGTGAGACTGAGAGGTGATCTAGTCATTAGAGTACTTTAATATTGTTGGAGAGACTGAAAGGTAATCCAACCAGCCGGTTTGCGTCATACGCCCCTTAGGTAATCCTTTTAGGTGACACCCAGAGAATGATCAGGGATCCACTAGGATGTCTAGGGCGTCGTCTTTTTAGATCCCGGTTCCATCACCGTTTCCATAGCCGATAAGCATTCAAGATTCACAAATAGGATTTCAAGCCTAGGTAACGCCTTTCTCATTAGTGGTTTTCATCTAAGTCTTGGAATTTTAAGTTTAATTTATTAGTTCGCTTTAGCTTAATTAATTAGTCTAAATAATAATTAGTTTTAAAATAAAATAAATAAAAATCCAAAAATAATCTTGTTCTTTATTATTAATTTAATTAGCTTTTAGAATCTAAGTTCGTTAATTTAATTAGTGTCTCTAGGATTCGATATTCCCGGATTTCCCATAGCTATTCTACACCTGATAGGTTCACTTGCCTGTTGCTAGTGATTTGGTTTAGGGTATTCTAGGTTTTTATTACTCGTTGTGCTAGGTTGATTAATTGCAATATTTTTATACACCACTATAGGCACATCAGATGCTATAACCCTAGCTCATACTTTAACTGATGAAGTTGTTCGCATGGGTCTATTGCCCAAGTTAGGTGCTGATAAAAAGAAGATCCTTGATGAAAAAAAGGTTATAGAGAAAAGGGTTTCGAATAAGAGGAAGTGGGATGGAACTACAGAAAACAAGTTTAAGAAACAAAAACCTAAGAAATTGTTTGTCACCAACGGTTACACTGGGACTCTACCAAGGTGCAACAAGTGTAGATATCATCATGGAGGGAAGTGTTCCAAGTTTGGTAATTGCAAGAGAATGGGGCATCAAACCCAAGAATGCCAAACCTAGATTAAACTAAGTTGCTACGAGTGTGGTGCAACTGATCATTTTAGGAAAAAATTTCCCAATCTAAGGAACAAATGAGCGGAGCAAAGAATGCCCTCTAGGAAATCAAATCCACTATAAATGGTGCGCACACTACAAATAATTTTTATACCCCTATTCTTTTGATACAAGTATCAATATACATTACCCTTCAAATGCTTTTAGACCCTCACTTGATATCAAATATAACTAGTTGATCTATAAATTGAGATAATATTAACTGAAAGAAAAGTTAATAGGAGCCAAGTAAAGTTAATATTGTATCCTAGTCTCAAAGGATCACTCCTACAATATAGACCTATTAGTTCAAGAACTCGTTAGTTTCAACAGGCGGGCAACGTGGATTTTTCATCAAGGAGCCATATTTATATCGTGTATTTTGTAAGTTGGTTCGCATACCACATCTATTTGAAGGTGCATTCGTAGTCTAAGGAAAAAGAAGGAGGTGATATCCTAAAGTTCATTACTTGCACTTAGGCCCGCAAGTGTTGCAAAAAGTCATATGTTTAGCTACGTGGTGGATAAAACGCCTAACGAGTGTCGATTTTCAAGAGATACAGATCATTGGGAATAATTAGGAGTCTACAGAAGACTTATTAGGATTACAACCTTTTAAGCAAATCAAAGTCTCAATTGACTTAGTACCGAAAGTTTTTGGGAGTATTACAACAACCTAAGACACCCCAGTGGAAAATGGGAGCGGAACTTACATGGATCTCAGCACGAGGAAACTTGAGACATCAAGTGGATTTTATGACATATGATTGACCGATTAATGGAAATCCACTCGCTTACTTTTGATCAAGGAAACTTAAACATGGAAAAGTAATCCAAAACCTTCATAAAGGAGATTGTCGCAAGTCTAATCTCTGTTTATTTCTGACAGGAAAAAAAATAATTACACTTTGATATTTTGGTAGTCGTTTCAAAAAGCATGTACCTGCCAAGATATGAGCACGGTATATCACGCTCAAACTGATGGTTAGAGTGAAAGGGCCATTCAAATTTAGGAGCTATTTTATGTAATTGAAGTACCCATCAACTATTTGGTAGAATTTTCTTATAGCTACAATATCACTTCAGTATAAAGGGTGGATTGTTTGAGGTCATTTGCGTCAACAAATGTCGTTCACCACACCGTTGAACTGAAGTAGCCATAAAAGAATAAATAAATTATTGGCCAGAAATCATATAAAAAGTTGCTAACAAAATTTCATAGTTTGACCGAAAAAAAATAAAAAGAAAAAAAAAATAAGAAAGAAAGAAAGAAGGCAACTCATGATAGACCATAAGGTCATTCTAATAACTATGCAAGCCTTTGAACTTTCAAGGCACCGACATAGTCCTTCAACAAGAGAAACCACCTTGGAAGGTTTTGCCTAGATTTGGTACACGTGATAAACCTAATCCAACGTACATTAAACATTTGATATCCAAGTAAGTATTGAGAATCCATGGATATATGACATCATGATTCAATATGGTTGGATCTAGTCTATTGATATGATCACTTGATTAAATAATTAGGATGATTAGTGTGTGAGTTGAGAGTAAAATCCGGCTGAGTAACGAGAGGAAACTCAATAAAATACGAACGGTTATAGATGAATAAGATTACAGGGGTATTTATAGGGAAGGTGACTCATTTGCTATACAGGCATAGCGAATGAGCACCAAATTCGCTACGCCATTCGCTAAACTTCCTTAGGGAATGACCCTTATACTTTATATGCCTCATTCGTTAACATTCCCTAACGAATGAGCTACAAAACTGTAGCCTGCATAGCGAATGGACTTTACGTTAATGACAAATAACCCATATACATTCATTCTATTACAAAATACTTTAAACACAGAGCGAGATGACTTCTGATGTATGAACAAGGATTATCCAAGTAGACAATAAAACAAACTACCACAAGAACTCGCTACTGTTCATGACACGTTCCATGTGTCAAACTTGAGGAAAACATTTGCCAACGAACCACCGATTGTACGTATGAATAAAGTTATAGTCAATTATAGACTTAACTCATAGAAGAACCCGTTGGGGTCACTAATTAGAAAATCAAGAAACTCCATAGGAGTTGTATTAAACTAGGTAAGACGTGAGGCCTAGAGCTACCACCGCGCGCGAAGATTAACCTAGATGTAAGTGTCCCTCCTTATTCGAGAAACTACCAAACAACGAGGAGTACAACTTGAAATTTCAAGGACGAAATTCATTTAACCAAGGGAGAATGTGACACCGTCACACTTGGTCAGCGTCCGTACAACTTTAAGCCTTAATTAAGCATATTTACGTCAAACTAATTTTCCTTTTATTAAAATTTGTCATCAGTTAAACATCACAAATTCAGCAAAACAATTTATGGACGGCACACACATTAAGTAATTATAGGAATTACCGGAAACATATAGAATATTATAATTTTAGAATGTTGATGATAAAATATCTTATACAAGAGAAGTGACAAATAGGAAAATAATAAATATATTTATATTTACTTATCAATATACAAAATTAAAGATAATAATTTCGTTCGAATACACATATTTTATTTTATTTTAAAAGAACGATTTCGCGTAAAACCTTAGCGGTATATATAGTTATGTATATGAGCAATAAAAATTAATGAGGGAGTATTTTATACACTAGTGAATAAATGTTCATTTTTTCTACAATCACTAGATATATATATATATATATATATATATATATATATATATATATATATATATATATATATATATTTATTTATTTATGTATGTATGTATATAGCTGACTCATGTATATACGTACCACTTATAAATCGAAAGTTAAACTGCCACCACTTCAAGTTTGATCAAAATAATATTAAAACGAACTCAACAATTGATTATAATATCAAAAGATGTTTACATGGATGCATTTAACATAACAAATAAAATTAACTCTAAATGCATAAATACAGGTTCATATAATATTATCAAAACTCAAAATTCTAATCAAATAAAAAAATGGGAACCCCACAAAAATCAATTTTGTTTTTTGAGAATCCAACTAAATATCTACCAACTCATCTTCATGCTATCGACCCATACTTTTGTTCTTTCCTTTTTACCAATGACATCACCAAATGCACAAGCTTTTCACAGTTACATTATTATTATTATCCACCTCCCATTCTAATCATTTTACCCTCACCAAAACAGTCACATTCCATTCTTTATTTGATTGCAAACAAATCATATAATTATAAATAAATTCTACTTCCATTTGGCCCCACCCCTATGACTCGTAAATCACCACCAACTTCTTTTAAGACATGATTTCACACCATTCTTTACCAATATCACACCACACATCATGACTTCATCATCAAGATTTACTCTTTTGGTGCAAGTATTTCAAACAGGCACTCCATCATACCATGCATTAATAATTACCAAAGACTTTCATGTCTTTCTTTCCCTTTTCCTACCATATAACCGGCCCTCCTAACCAATCCCATTCCATCTCATTAATTCAAACAAACAAATCAAAAACATACACTACAAAAAAGATTGCTATTTGGGACTGAAAAATTAGTCTTTGATGCTCGCTAATCAGTACCTAATGATTATCGGGGACTGATTTGCTAGTCCCCAACCAGTGACAGATGCCTAGTACTTGATACTAGCTTTTAACGACTAAAATTCAGTCCCCATTGTGTGACACAAACTGTGACCAACAGTCAGTCTCCGAAACGTAAATTTTCAGTCCTCAATATATTCCCCGATACCACGTCATTTTAGTCCCTAAAACATTTCTTCAGAGACTATAAATTAGTCTTGGAAAATATAATATTTCAGTCCCTAATGTATGACTTTAAGGATTGAAAACCAGTCCTCTAAACAAAACAATGTAGTCCCTAACACGTTTTGTAGTTCATGATTTCATATCAAATCAATCTCTAATGAATTGCTTTAAGGACTGAGAATTAGTTCCTGTTACTACCCGGTTTTAGTCCTCAATACATCTCTTTTAGGGACTGAAAATTAATCCCGCATAGTATGTTATTTTAGGTGCTGTTTGTTTTTCAGAGGTAAAATGTCAGAAGACTGCGAAACCACATCTGCCAACATCTGTAGCAGAAGAGGTGGACCAAAACTCTGCAGTCTGCAACAAGAAGACTGTTTGTTTTTTAATAACTGCAGACTACCAAAACTATTCTAAATCTAATCTAATCTAATCTCAGAAGACATATAACAAGTTAATGTTTGATATATTAGCTAGCATTCACAGTTCAAGTAACTTCAAAGCAATTATCTTTTCCACAAACTAACGCCTAACATAGCAACAATTATCAAGTAAAATCATGAAAATGTTTATAGCATAAAAATAACAATCAAAACAAGTATTCATTACCACGAGACAAACAAACACACACTCTGGTTCAATAAGCCCTAACAATCACCAAAATCAATCAAAACATGTATTAACCACTACGAGATAGCATAATCTGGTTCAATAAACCCTAAAATCACCAAACTCAATAATAACAGAACCTACACACCAAACATCAATAGTAACAAAATGTATGAAATTAAACCTGATATGGGGGAATAGAGGACGGCGGGGTTGCAGCGGTGGGGTGGCACTGGAGCAGTAGAGCGGCAGCGGCAGGTTGCGGCGGTGGGGCGGCGGCGCTGGAGCAGTGGAGAGATGGGGTTGCAGCGGTGGGAGAGTTGGGCGGCAGTGGAGCGACGGGTTGATAGTGGGTGAGTTGGGTGGCAGTGGAGAGGATGAGGGGATTAGGGTTTGGGAGTGTCTGATGGAATAAGAAAGATGGAAAGAAATTGGTTAGAAGAGGTGAGAAGTAACAATACCAACACTTCTGGGAGAAGAGGGCGCGCAGACGTTTTTTAATGAAACGTCTTCGGAAAAACAAACACACTGCAGAGCCCAAGGTCTGCGCGCCCTCTTCTCAGTGCAGACAAAAGAGGTGGAGAAGTGCTTTTGAGGAAAAACAAACAGCACCTTAATCTCTAGCATGTACTTTTAGAGTCTGATAATCAGTCTCCTAAACTAGTCTCTAATGTGTTTTTTTAGTAACTGTTTTTTAGTCTCTAATACTATGTGTACATTTTAATATTTTTCTTATAAGGACTGAAAAATAGCCCCCGATACTATTTAATTTAGTCCCCAACATGCATTTATAATATCTAACAAATTCCTTCAAGCACTGAAAAACAGTACCAATACAATAATTAAAAAGAGTAATATAATTCATAAATTTGATTCTTTGTTTCCCAAAACTACAATTATCTGAGCATTAATGTCATAACAAAAACCAAACAAAATAATGTCATTCAACAAATTCTAAAATTTAAAAAAGTATTAGATTTAAAAACTAAAAAAAGTACTAAACGTCTAAACTAGCGCCTTTGACGGTGTTGTCGCTATTAGATTCATCAGTCGCTTGTGTAGCCATTGTGCTCTCAAAGTCTGGAAACTTTGTGTTTATGAACTCGAACATTTTCTCATATTTCTCCTTATCCCTTTTCTGTTATGCCTCGAGTGAAATAACCTTATTTCTCAAAACTTCGTTCTCGCTTGAATCTTGTTGAGATGATTCGGCTACCGACTTCATCCAACTATCTTTCTTCCTCAAAACGGGCCCTACCCCAACCTCCCAACCTGATTGTATTGTTTTCTTCCTGCCACAAACACTTTTTATGTCCTCTTTCTCAATCTCATGCTCCATAGAAGTAGTAAGAGTGGTTCCTTCATAAATTAGTTTCTCCATGGCTGCTTGTTTATGTTGAATTATATTTTCCTAACATAATAGAAGGTACATGAATTTTATACAGAACTAGCAGCAACCCAACATAAATATTCGACCAAAATAAAATTCACAATTAAAAGGTTTTAACAAAGAGATGCTTACATATTCAAGGCGAGAATTATCATTTAGCCATCCTTGTTTTGCGGCGTTGTATTGCATCTTGTGATAAACTTTTAACGGGCTAGGAGGCATGTGAGTCTCGGGATTGGTCTATCATCATAAAATTTTAATAATGAAGTATAAATATATTCCAAAGAAAGAGTAAACTGTAATCATAAAATTATAATAATGAATCTTAATAACTTTAGTGTTCAAAGGGTTTTTGTTTTCCTCTATGTATGAAAAGAATTTTGGAAAAAAAATAGGAAGCATGATATGCAAAAGTATAATTTTCCTGATCACATTCTCATACAAGAGTTTCATCAATCATGCTAAGGAAAACAAAAGGGTTGTTACAGTACATACCCTCTATTTGAATAAGGCTATCATAAAGTTGATGGCTTTATTTTTCAGCTTGAAAAGGTAAACGAATCACTCTCGATCCAGCTCGTTTAAGTTCGAGCTCAGGCTTGAGGTTGTCCTGGCTTGGTACGATTGCAATGATTTATTTTAAAACACTATAAAAAGAGAAAAAAAAAATAAAATATATAATGTTATAAATTCTCTAGTTTATAACTTGTATAAATAATGTTGCTAAAAAATAAATAAAAAATAAAAAGTTAGCTGAGCTCAGCTCAAACTTTGAACCAGCCGAGCTCAAGCTTGATTTTTCAGCTTGTAAACGAGCACTCTCAATCCAGCTTGTTTAAGTTTGAGCTCAGGCTCGTGGTTGCCCTGGCTTGGTTCGATTACACTGATTTATTTTTAAAAACTATAAAAAGAGCACAAAAATAAAATATATAATGTTATAAATTCTCTAGTTTATAACTTGTATATATAATGTTGTTAAAAAAATAAATAGATAAAAATTAAAAAGTTAACTGAGCCCGGCTCAAGCTTTAAACCAGCCGAGCTTGAGCTTGATTTTTCGGCTTGAAAAAGTAAATGAGTCACTCTCAATCCAGCTCGTTTAAGTTCGAGCTCAGGCTCGAGGTTGTCGTAGCTTGGTTTGATTACAGCCCTATCTAAGATGGACAAAAGACTTCAAAATTAAAGATGCACGAGTGTACAGTATTAATATAATCCTTTCATTTTTCATAGCATTTATTTTAACAACCAAGTCAGTTTTTTGTGAATTCTGATTTGATTTTCATAACTGCATCGCATTGCAGTTAACATGAATAACATAATGCATTATCAGTCAAAAAGTTTAAATCTTACTAGTTGGAATGTGTGATTTGCTATTGATCGGGAGCCGCCTCTGCTTATATTAACTTGGTTTGCTCTATTAGCTTCCATCTGATCACTATATTTCTATGAAAAATAAAATTCGCCATGCATATTAGAACCACAAAAATAAGAAAATATTCACGAATATTTTTTATAATTTGTAAAAAGAAATTCAGCCTACCTGAGTTTTTTCTAACTCCCAATAATCACACATATGATCCCAAGCTTCTTCACGACAATCGGGTTTCCTATTTGATCTTGCCAACTCGGGATTGGTTTTTCCTCCATTTTCCTTCCAGTACCAACTCAAATTACCTCGGGTGCGTTTCCAGTGGGCTTGAAATCAAGCATTTACATACTCCATAAAAACCTTATTTGTTCTCAACAACTCAAATTTCCCCTACAAAGAACACATTGTTAATGATAATAATGAACATGTAACGGTATAACAACTTCTCAATAATTAAAATGTAAAAACATATACAACTTACTTCTAATTTCTCATACATCAGATTTAGCGCTTCTTTTGGTATTGAGTCCCATTTGTGATAATTCATTTAGGCTCGGCTCGTTAACTATTTATTAATTAGTCTTTATATATTTGTAATTATTTTTATGAGTTTTTTAAAATTATAATTTTATGTATAAATAATGTATATTATTTAGTTATTTTTCCTAACATTATATATATTAATTAATAATAATTATTATTATATATATATATAGGCAAAGTATAAAATGAAAACCCACTTGATTGTGAAAACTCATGAAAACCCTATGTAACATCGTTTGTTTTTTGTTACATGTAATATATGTTGTAACATTTAATACAAAATATCGAAACATAAAAAAAATGTTTTGCTATTTTTTAACAATTTTTTACTAATTTTTATATATGTTTTCGGGAGAAAGAAAAAGTTATATTTCTATTTATATTTTTTATTAACTTTAATTGTAGACCACAAGATTTAATCTTTAATTAAAAACATGTGGTTGAGAATGAGTTTTCTAGAGTTTTCACAACTCAAGTGGGTTTTTATTCTAACCTAACCCTATATATATATATATATATATATATATATATATATATTAAAAATATAAATCCACAGACTCGTTTAGGCTCGCATGCCGGCTCGAGATTAATAAGTGAAGCTCCGGATCGGGCTCGTTTATTAAGCGAGCTCTCGATCGAGCTTTTAACGAGCTGATCTCGAGTAGCTCGCGAGCAGCTCGGCTCGTTTGCAACCCTACCCCTAATACTTCCCTTCAAATGGTAGAATTTGTGTAAAATAATTGGAGACTGAAAATTAGTTACTAATCATTTCTTATAGTAAAAGGCGTTCAAGACTATATACAATCCATAATTCGTTACGTTTTATGCGTATTAAAGACTGACGTTCAGTATGTAATATGTTCCTTCAAAAATTAGACATCGAAGAAATTTGCCCCATTTTTTCATTATAGAGGAATATATTTGAGACCGAGATTTAGTCTCAAATAATGTGTCCAAATATTAGCAACTGATTATTAGTCACTAAAATACGTCACGTAAAAATCAGCCCAGTTCTACAAGCAACTGAAAGTTTAGTCCCAAATACTAAGTATAAAACATCAGTCCTTAATACTTTAGTCTCAGTCTCTAATGTTTCCATCAATGCTAGAGACTCATTATCAGTCGCTATACATTTGACTAATTTTTCATTACGTATTTGGGATTGAAATTCAGTCGCCAATATGTTTCCATCAAAAGCTTATATTTCTAAATCACATTTGGGACTGAAATTTGGTCTCAAATAAGTTGTCAGAGTATTAGCGACTGATTATCAGTCATTATCAGTAGTCGCAAAAAAATCAGTCCTTAGTATTATTAGTAACTGATAAATCAGTCCTAGATACTATGTACTCGAGACTGATATATCAGTCCTTGATAAGTTAGTCTCTGATGGTCACTTCTTTTGTAGTGATACTCTCCACTCATTCACTCTTTGGCTCTCGGATCTCCTCCTCCTAGATTAACACGACTCACACACATTTAACAAACCCACAGCATTCTTCAAGATCAATCCACGAATTAGGGGACAACCGACAAGTTTTGCAAGCTTAAGGAGTGGATTTCTAGCTCAAGTTTATCTAAGGTGTTTTTAAACAACATCCTAGAACTAAGTGAGCCTCTAATACTTTCTAATTTAACTTTATATTTTATAATTTATATATGTTTATGATAGAAAAAACACCTAAGGATTAGGATGCACATGAACATGTTAAAAGATGATTAAAAACAAATATGAAAACATGTTAGATATGAGATTTTGAAAAAAAAAATGGTAAACTATCGAATAAATAGAGTTATATATGGTACATACAATGAAATGGTTATACTATGTTTATAATGGTTTACTTGTTAACTAATTATTAAAATGTGACATACGCATGATGTTATACTATCAAAACAATAAGTATGTTTATATGTATATACTTGTCGAAAGGATGATTTTAATTTACAAATAATATACTTATTTTAAACGTAGAAATATTAATCCTTACAAATTAAACGATCCGAAATGTTCGTATGGTGGATCTTGAATGAAAGTATAATTATATTTTACAAAAATATCGGTCGTTATTAAATGAATAATTTCTATAAAAAAATATTTGTATATAATTTTAATATATATTTATTACTCAATCAAACGAATGAGTTGTACCTAAATGACACCGATGCTAATAAAAAGTATATTCTTAATGCTTATAAAAGTATATAAATACTTATTCTCAAGAAGAGTATAAAAACTTATCACCAACGGGTCGTACAAAAACTAAATGAAACGTTTGGATTAGTGAAAGCAACCAACACAAATATAATAAACAAAACGTAGTTGGGTGAAAGCGACTAGCATAAACCGACTTGCGAGTCGATAACGAACTAACTAACCTTACGCGTTTAGGACGTGAGAAGGCAGCGGAACTGGGTTTAATCTATAATTATTAGCGAATCGACCACTGAACTCACGAGGTGAGTTCACGACCCCTTTTTACTGTTGTTTACCGTTTTACAACTAGGGGAAACATACTTGCAATATTTTATACGATATTTGAAACACAAGATGTTGATCATTATGTGAGCATAAGTTGGTAGCCCTAGGGATCGAAAGATCCGTCACTTGGGATCGAAAGATCGGTCACAACTTTAACCACTAACTATGGCTTACACTGGAATTATGTGAGTAGTACTATTGGGGTGACCTCCCTGCTCATGTCGATACACATTATCGAGTGAGCCGCATATAATTTTGAGAATTAATCATAGATGTTGCGTATACTTATGATTAATAGGTCTTGGGTTGGTTATGGGATTATGTGTTGCATATTAACCTTTTATTCCTTGCAAGCTTACAAAGGATCATTCATGGTTTGATTTAATTATCGCACTTATCTAAGGTTTTCTTAATAACAACTCTTTTGTTATCGCGCTGACTAAGCCCGCGAACTCACCAACCTAGTGTTGACGTTTTTAAGTATGCTTTTCAGGAAAAAATAAGCAAGGAAATGCATGTATTACAAGCATTGCATAAAGGATTACCGCTTTTGAAGGATTTCATTTTTATAATCAATAGCGTTTTGGGTCATAAATTTGAAATCTTGAATTAAGTTGTGTTTTGTAACACTTATAAATAAGTTGGTTTGTAAACCTTAAACTATTTGGTGATTTGTTAATGTAATGTTTTGTGTTAATCAATAGTGGTGATTATCCATGAACGTCGCATGCTCGCGTTTCCGTCTTGGCAGGGTGTGACAGTTATGTGTTCTGTTACTTATTAAGAACTTTTTAGGTTTGCATATGGTTCTATTCCTATTTCCATTTCAAGGTTTTATATTTTCTGTTTGATCATTAAGCCTCAGAATTATAACATACGATTTTTTGAATTGCTTGATAACCTTTTGGTTCTTGAATTTTGCAGTAATTTGATTTGATTTCCTTTGGTTGGTTGCCATCTGCATCATTTGAGGTTAGTAAAGTTATCATCATCTGCATCATTTGTTTGCGTGTTTGCATTTTTGTAGCTTTCACGATCAGTATTACGTTTATTTTAAGCTTCACTAAGTGGTTTGTATGTTTTGCTTTTAGCAACTTTGTGTATGCGACGATTGATCATAGATATAAAGGCAACATGATTTGAATATTAAACATGGCCTTATGGATTTCATATGATACTTATTCATGGCTTTGAATTATTTTGTTGCTTGTTGCCAATAATTTTTAATCAAATAATACTTAACCGACAATATACCTGATTACTAAAGGCTTCATGATCGATTCACAACACGATAATACGTATATAACAACAATTACAATGAATGAATCTTGTATTACTGATTTGTAATTGAAACTGGATGATTACAATGGTGGTGGCCGTAGGTATTTATAGCCTCGCCGGCGGTTACATCCGAACCGGTGTGTCGTTTCACGAAGGACGTGACGTTACAATATTTACAATATTTACAATATTGTAAATATTTACAAATTAATACACTAACTATTACTAATCAATATTGTAAATATTGTGTCGTTCCGGTATAAGTTACAATATTTACAAATTAATACACTAACTATTACTAATTACACTTTATACCCTCACTATACTAACAGAACTTTCTAACAAAGTTAAACTATTCTATAATAAACTAACGAAATCTTTAACGAAACTTAAACGAGATCGACGGTTAACCAACAATCACCCTCTTTATCTCGATCTTCAACACAGCTTGCTTTTCCTTCATAGTAGTGTAGTTAAACTATGTATGAGATGAGCCACCGGATCTTTCTCATTTTCTTTGGTTTTCTACTTTGGGCATTCGTATGCAAAGTGACCATATTCATTACATTCATAGCACTTGAGATCACTTTTGTCTTTGTTTCCGCGACTCGCATTTCCATGTTTTCTTTCTTCTTTGAAAGAATCTCTTCCTTGATCTTTGTCTTGGCTTCTATTACCATGACCTCTTTCATGATGCCAATTCTTAGGATGATTACTAGTCATCGGGAGCTTTCTTTTCGTTTCGTCTTTAGTTTTAAGGTGTTCTTCAAAAGCTATAATTATTCCTACCGCTTCTTCAAATGGCATTTTGTCAATTTCCAAATATTGCTCGATAGATGCCACGATTGGTGGAAACTTCTTTGGAACTAAATTGAGCAATTTCCTTACAAGTATCTCATCCTTGAGATTAGAACCAAAACTTTTAAATTTGACTTTTATGTTTTCCAATTTTCCAATCACTCACAGTTTCCTTTTCTTTCATCTTTAATGTCTTGAATTAGCTCCTTAATGTTTGTAAACAAGCCTTCTGAACTAGATCTGCTCCTAGGTGCCGAATTTTTATCGCATCCCACACTTCTTTTGCTGTTGGGTGTTGTGTCACTTGCATCAAAATATCTTCTGGCAATATTTGTAGGATCATTGCCTTGGTCGTATATGCCTTCTTCTCATCAACTTCTTCTGAGCTTACCGCTTCCTAAAAATTGCCTTTAAGATCATCTCCATCAACAGTGCCCATGTCGTATAGTTGACTCAGTCAATTTTGAGCATTGAAGAGATATATACCGTTGTTCACGAAGTTTTCCTGATCCACGTGACGAATCTTCTTTGCCAGATGTATTTCCTTACTTTCTTACTTGATAAAACCACACAGGTTTTTTTTTTCTTCTTACCACACATGATTTATTTGCCACATAGGTCTTAATCGCCACACAGGTTTTTGTTTGCCACACAGGACTTAGATGCCACACATGTCTTAGTTGCCACACAGGTCTTACTCTTGCTCTATGAATCACGAAGGTTCGGAGCTTCCTATTCAAATCATACAGGTTCGATTATTTTATTCAAGTGTTTATTTATTTTGTATATTAAACCTTGAAATATTTTTCTAACAATTCTTCTAAAAGAATGAATTTATGATATGGATTACAATCAAATCCCCTTTTTTAATTTTGGTCAATATAAAATTATAAATTAACTTTCCATGCCCGTATCCAATTTTCCGACGAAGACTAGCCACGGTGGTTCTAAATTTAATTGGATTCTTCTTGCTGGAATATTTATCGCCGTCTTCAAAAATCAATCACGCCTTTATAACAGGTACTGCTTAACCGTCTTTTCCCCCTGTCTTTTTCCCCGGCTTCTGCAATTCGCCGATTAGGGTTTCGAATTTGGGATTTTTAGAACCTGGCTCTGATACCAATTAATGGATTCAGGATCGATTACAACACGATAATACGTATATAACAACAATTATACTAAACGAATCTTGTATTACTGATTTGTAATTGAAACGGGGTGATTACAATGGTGGTGGCCGGAGGTACTTATAGCCTCGTCGGCGGTTGCATCCAAACCGGTGTGTCGTTTCACGAAGGACACGACATTATGGTAGTTAGAATATTTACAAATTAATACACTAACTATTAATATTATAGTTTATACCCTAACTATACTAACAGAACTTTCTAACAAAGTTAAACTATCTATAATAAACTAAAGAAATGTTTAACAAAACTTAAACAAGATCGATAATTAGCCAACAATTACAGGGGGATGCCATAGAAGCAACAACATCAGCGAATGACTGGACCCATTTTGATTCACTTATCACTGTCCAATCATGCTAAATAATCGACAGTACATATACCTACCAAATAGGTTATACATGCCAACAATAGATCATGACGCATCTATTAGGCTTGGAATGAAACCAACATGCACTCCCTAAACCAAAAACCAAACCCCAACCACCACTTCAACTTTGCTACTTAAAACGAAGTCATGTCAAGAACAAAGGACCCAAAAAGGCTAACTGTTAAAACACTTGGCCGATGCCTACTAATGCACAACCATTGAACCAATTTACCATGGTCAGGTTACAAACTATTGTTAGGATGAAACGCACACACGAAACTGAATACACACACGAAAGCGATAAACGGACACGAGGATTTAACGTGGTTCGGTCTAAACTGACCTAGTTCCACGGGTGGCAACTATGTATTCTTTATTGAGTGACAATGATTACAAGTACATAATGTGGTTTAAATAGAGATTGAACTAGGGTTAATAAATTATTAAGCAAGAAATCTAAACCGGGTTGGGCTTGGGCCAGGCCGTCCGCACCCCTCTCCTCTTTTGACTTCATATAATAAACCGAGCCTACACCAAAAGGCCTACGAAACCCAACAATCTCCCACTCGGAGGCCTTGAGCACGCTCGTCTGCATTCCTGATCGTACTTCTGTAATCCGAACATTAAACATCTTCTAGTTGCCACCTCCTTCTCATCAATTAACCCGAAGGCCCGTTGAAGCTCCCCGGAGCTCTAACACATTAGTCGTGGCTAAAACTGCCCCGACTCATTCTCTACCCCTACCCGCTCCCACTGTAGCGAACTACCGGATCCTGAGATATTCCGAGAAACAAACACTCTCCATATTCAGCAAGTAATTCATTGGAGAGACTTTTAAGGCTGGCATACTGGTTTTCTTAATCCACTGTCGACCTGAAACTGTAACTGAAAAACGACATGTGCTCCCATTATCACGATGTCCTCCAACTGATTTAACCTTCCTAGCTCGTTCATCATGAATCTTCACTTTGGCTCTAGGTTTGTTACTTGCAAAAGGAACCTTCTTCTGCCCACGAGGTATTGGGAACCGGATTTTGTCTTTCATCAAACTGGATCCACTCCTTTCGATGACATGTAACATCACAAAAATTTTGGTCCAAATTTGACAAACTAATAAAACTTAAGGACTAAAAATATTTATGGCAAAAGTAAAGAGAAAAATAAGACAAAGAATGGAATTAGCTTATGTTAAGGAATGGAGTAAGGAGACTCCATCCCATATCGGAGAAAGAAAGAAAAATTAAGCACTTTATAAGGAGAGAACATTCCATGAAAATGTTCTTATGTGGTCAACCACTCTCCCTAGTCCTAGCGGAGGGTGCGAAGCACCCGACGCACACGCGCACGGGTGAAGGGCGATGGGCGCAATGTGGCGCTTTGATAGCACACTTTGTACTTCGCACGCTCACATCGCGGCGAGCCGCCTTTGTATTTTTGGATGATGACGAGACGAAATCAAGATATGGCAAGTTACCAAAAGATCAAGGACTAAAAATGAACAGATTCAAAGTTTTGCATCTTCGCGATACGCGAAGAATCCACGTTTTGCATTTCGCGATACGCGAAGATGCAGGACACGTGGCAAGACTGTAACGACACGTGGCAGGCCTAGGTGACACGTGGCTAGCCTACGCGGCGACTCAGCGAAGCTAGTGCAGCTTCGCGATACGCGAAGCTGCACGAAAAATTCTATAAATAGGTCATCGCGAAGCTGCACGAAAAATTCTATAAATAGGTCGGCCATGGGGATTTCACCATTCATCCCTCACACACTCAAAACACCTACATTACCTTGATATGCGTGCCGCGACCCCGATATGGCGATATCCCGACAAGTCTTACCTCGAAATGCGTGCCATAACTCTACTTAGTTACTCTCTCCCGACCTCTTTCCAAGTAGAAGTGCGGTCCAAGTAGAAGTGTGGTCCAAGTAGAGCATAGGCGTTTCGAGTAATAAGCCATTCAAGGTAGGGGTTCTGCCCGATTATTATATTATAAATAGCTTAAACCCTAGTCAGGGATATAGCCTGTACCTTAATTTTATAAAGTGGAAATAAGATTCCATAAAGTCAAGATTATAGATAAAATAATACTTCTTTATATAAAGATTTTATTAAGTATTTCTTATAATAAAAGAAAGTTGAAATATATGTTTCTTCACTAAGAAGAAACAAAGGTTTATAAATGATTAACAAAAGAAAGGACTAGAGGTCCTTGTATTGAAAAGACAAAATGTCAAGGTAAAGGTTATGCAATCGGACTAAAGGTCTGAAACTAGATCGTTGATCTAGTACTTATAAAATGTTATCCTCGTACTATAGGTCCGAGGGTAACGAGACAAATTGGTGAGAAACACCAACCAAGAAGATAGGTGAATACGTCCAACTTTATATAAAACAAGTCTTGAATGTTTGCATGGGATTAAATCCCTAAAACTTTATAAACAAAAGTAATGCTGGCCCTCAGGCTATTGTATACGTTTTTCTGGATCCTTACATATGTGGGTAGACGGTGGGCACACCGCACCACACTTGCTAATGCCTCCGCCACGTTGGGCCGGACCTAAGTAATGTCCGAGAGGGGATTATCTCATGTATATTGAATAGTTTCTAAGACCTCGATGATGCGGTATCGCTGAGAGGTTTCAAGTATAACTAGAGGCTTATAATAGTATATTTAACTTGGCTGTTTCCTATGCCACGATGGGCCGGGTCATAAGATACCTAAGGGGATAACTATGTAATTTAAATGTTTTGTGTCAGCATGTTCACCAGCATGTGTTGCTGATGTATTTTTATAACTGTTTTATAGGTGATGGAGAATAGGTGTTTGGAGAAGAAGAGTAGCCGTTAGACGATCTAATGGCTCAATGGATGGTTTATAAATAAAATAGTGAGAAACATGGTTTTGTAATTCAAAAACTTATGTAGAAATTAACGGGTGTTTTAAAATTCCGTCTTTTAAATATAATAATATTTTAATAATCTTCCGCTTTATAACCCTAAACTCTGATATATTTACAAAACAGGTACCAACGTTGGGTGTCACTCCCAGGCCCTGAGCCGGGGTGTGACATGACATATCAACCATATACAATGAACCCATTTTCTTGCCACGAGTAACCACGAGATTCCCTTTGACTACTTTCCACTGCCCATTCCCAAACTTAACACTGTGCTCCTAGTCATCCAACTACCCAACTGAAATCAAACGTTTCTTCAAACTTAGAATAACCCTCACATCTTTGAAAGGCCAAGAAGTACGGGCTGAAGTTATCAAATCAAGATCTCCCATACCCGTAACCTCTAGAATATCATCGTTAGCTAGTCGAACATTGCTATAATCCCCAAATTTAAGATTCTTCATCGTTTCACTATAGTGAGTGGCATGAAACAGTGCACCAGAATCCATCACCCAAACATCAATGTTACTCTCAACATTGCAAACCAAAGCCTCATCACTACTGACCCCGTCATCTGTGTCGTCTTCTGTAACGTTCACCTCTTTCTTACCATTCGGACACTGATTCCTTAAGTGTCCATTCTCTTTACAACCCCAACATTCTATATCTTTACGAGTCTTAGACTAATTCTTCTCCTGCTCCCACTGCCTCGTTGTTTTCCCTTACCTCTACCCTCTGTGACTAACATATTGTCTGATGATTCACCTGAACTTCTACATCTTGAATCTTCTCCCAAAATCAGGTCCCGAATCCCATCAAAAGTAATTTTTATAGACGAACTACAAACCGTGGTCACTGTCTGCGACCAACTATCGAGTAAAGAGGATAATAATATAAGGCCTTGAACTTCATCATCAAACTTATTGTCAACTAACACTAAGTGGGACATGATCGAATTAAGATTATTGATATGCACTGTAACTGACCCACCCTCTTTCATTCTTGTTGTCACTAGCTCTCGGATAAGATAGACCTTATTCGTTGCCAAAGGCTACATCATACCACGTGTTGTGGTTTCTTTCATGATATTAAATGCTACATCTTCTGACAACGACAAAGTAATACAAAGCCCTAGCTTTCTCGTCTAACTTCTTCCAATCTTCATCAGACAACTTTTATGGTTTTTCATCCTTAAGCACTACATCTAGGTCTTTCTGACAAAGCAGCGCTTCTATCTACATCTTCCACCAACCAAACTTCTATCCATCAAACTACTGTATCAAAACCTTTCCGTCTTCTACCATGACAATGACTAAACGAAAACCTGGATAAAAACAGAAACAGACACAGGAATGGCACGAGCCTGAACTTAACGACTGTTCTACTGAACTCTGTTAAAAAATCAACCTATTTATATGCAGCGGAATAAAAACTGAAAATCAGTAACTGAAACTTTAAACTGAAATGATAAAACCTGACAAACGTGGTTGGCACTGGCTCACCGTTTCTTTAACGCTTCTTCTGACTTAACAACAGTTCTTCAATTAAAACAGAATCTTGATTTAATTGTTCTTTGCTTAATTGAAACCACCCAGCTAAACTTGATCTCGACCCAAATTTATTTCCAAGCTAAAGTGCTCAACAGTTTTGGTCAACACAATCAAACTAGGCTTACTGCCAAGTAATTGGAAGCCAAAAAAAATGATTTGGTCCAATAAACAATTATGAACCCAAAATCAACTTTAGTACACAGAAAAAAAAACTGTGTCTCGTCCAAAAGAAAATAAAAAACAAATCTTGGTCAAAGGTTTATTTCGAAATGCACACCTTTCTTCTCCACAAAACTGGTGGTGATACGTGCTTGACTGAACCCTAGTCGCAATCTTCAGGCTGGGTATAGCGGCGGCGTATACCCTAACGACAATCAGAAAACCGTAGCGGCGGCGGAACCCTAACGCGGTAGGGTGGTGGTGACCGGAAGACTTGGCTGCAACTTGGCTGGTTCAGCGTGTTCTTCGTGTGAACTCAAACCTAAGCTCTTGATACCACTTGTTAGGATGAAACGCACACAGGAAACTGAATATACACACGAAAGCGATAAATGAACACGAGGATTTAACGTGGTTCGGTTTAAATTGACCTACGTCCACGGGTGGCAACTAGGTATTCTTTATTGAGTGACAATGATTACAAGTACATAATGTGATTTAAATAGAGATTGAACTAGGGTTAATAAATTATTAAACAAGAAATTTAAACCGGGTTGGGCTTGGGCCCGGCCACCCGCACCCGTCTCCTCTTTTGACTTCATGTAATAAACCGAGCCTACACTAAAAGGACTACGAAACCCAACAACTATAACACAATTGCTAACCCAAAATGTTATATTGGACATAATTAACCAACAAAATCAATGAGTCTCTTAAAGATAACCATATATACTAGATAAAGATGTTAAGGTAATGTGTTTGTAACTTGTCTATTCAATTTGCAGGCATGATACGCAATAGAATATAAAATAAGTTTCAAGATGGTTTTATATTGTTTTTGAACATTTATAATCCGTCCAAACAAAATAGTACTGAAAATATCAAACAAAAAAACAATTTGTGAAAACTTTCCCGCCCGTTTAAATAGCAGAAACCCGTATTCACGCCTTTAAACGTGTATGTGTAAGTTATTGTATTATCAGCATAATTGACAATAGAAGTTCACCCATTCACCCAAACTACTCACTCAACCAACCAATAGGATACCGTCATCTCAAAAACCCAAAATTCTCCAAATTACTTAATATAGGGGGGTTCGGGGGTTGGCTTACCCACTCACTCGAACTGCTCACTCAACATTTATGTTTCACTAGTTTGAGGCCCGTGTATTACACGGGTAATTGATGAAAATTTTAAATTTTAACCATTAAGTGAAATACAGTCAATAAAATAATCGTATATCATTAATACAATTATAATTTACATTAAATTACAGAAATTACATAATTAAGATTACACAAATATGTTAAAAATAAGTAAGACCCTCTTTGAACACTACATTTGTGATTATATTGGTCGGTATACATTGTATATCAAAAATCAAAATCTTTAGTTCATGTCTGCTTGTAACTCTTGATAAGGTAGCATATATGTCTGCTTATAATTCTTCTGTGTGACAAATAAGATTCTTTAAATGCATACCAACCCTAGATAGATGATAATGTAACCATGAAACTAACAATTTATATATATATATATATATATATATATATATATATATATTCATGCACATAAAATATCATACTTTTTAATTAATTAATATGATGTCATTGAGATAATCTGTTCATGTTTATAAAAAAAACATGATTATCTCAAATACCAGATTACCTGAACGTTGTTGATATAATCATCCTTAGAATCTTTATAACTTATTATAAATTTGTTGGCATTAATATTATGTGTATGACAAAGTTTTAATGGATTTTATATTTTTATAATTAACAATTGTATAATCAAGCAATATATAAAACCGAAAAACTATAACAAAATGATTTTTTTTTTCATTTCATTTAAAATCTAATTGTCAGGGAAAAATGACAAAAACATACTAACCTTAAAGCCATGTCCAAATAACAGTGAGTTAAGAAAATACAAAATGTTTGAAGAAAATTAGGAAAATACACATTAGAGTAGATATATTCTCCATGTTTGCAATATGTATACAAAATGTTTGGAGAAAATTAAGAAAATATGTTCAAATGCATATGAGAAAATTATTAAATCCAAATTTGAAACAATCTTATAGAAAAGAAATTATGCATTGTTGCTCGAATCATAGTTTAAAATCAATTTGTAGTTTACCATACAAATCCAAATTCTTCGACAATGATGCACCTTTATTTTCTTTATTTGCAATTACCCGTGACTTCAAAAATTTTATTCTAACAAATCTGCAACTTCAATTTTTATATTTCCCTATTTTCTTATTTCACCATTAATGTTAATAAATGAATCAGTTGGTATTTACATTTAATAAAAAATATTGAATTCATTTATTGAAATGACTAAAAAGATAAGGACAATATATTAAAATCGATTGAGAAAAATGTGAGGAGGACTATAAAATTGACAAGTGGCAAAGTGGTAGTATTTTATTAGAGTAGATAGATATATTTTTCTATTAAACTATATACATTAAAAATGTAATTTCATTATATAAATAAAAAAAGAGTATTATATTAAAAAAAATAATACTAAAATAAAAAGAAAATAAAAATCAATATAAAAAAATTAAAATGGAAAAGGGTGGCTAACGAACGGTTGGGTCGGAATCGGTTCGTATTGATCGATTCAACCCAACTCTTGGTCTATATTATTGGATGTTTTTCTTGATATGCCTTCCATTTTGTTTTTTTTTTTGCCTTTTTTTTAATTGAGAATGTGTATAAAGAGTATATATTGTTGTATAATTTGCGTACCTGGATGATTAATTCGATCATTGCAAACCTGTAATCTTGATTTCAATTTTGGTTTCTTGAACAATTGCCTGGATTAATCTCTGAATCGTGTAATCATTATCAGATAAACCTATTTGTGGGTTACACACAATGATTTATCGGATAAGACAGAGAACTGTTCATGAAATTGAATTTATTGTTTCTTGTATATGGATGAAGAACTAGAGAACCCTGTAACCATCGTTCTCTGTGTTCTATCGATCAAGTGAGAGAGAAAGAGAATGAAACCATCGACATATATATACCGATTCCTATTTTCCCTTATCCCACATAAGCCCAAATATTCAATTAGAGGCCCACTTATCATTTTAATGAAGCCCAATTAGATAATTACTTGAACCAAGTAACAAAGCCTAAATAAAATTATTGTTAAACGAGCCCGCACTCCCGCGTCACCTAACTAGTTTAATTTCCAACGTTATTTACCTGATCGACAAGTTAATCCAATAACACTAAAATAACCAACAATTCTCCCCCATTTTAGTGATATCCATGATAAACTTAACCATCCTCACAAAAACACAAACACTATGCATAAATGAAAATGTCCTATGGATTGAATTTTCATCTTAGTATTTACACGTTACAAATATTAGAATATCTTGGGTGTCACTATGGATTGAACCCAAGTTATCCATTTTTAATACTTGTAGGTAAATACAGATGCGTTTCAAATCTAAATTCCACTTGACACTATATTTTACTAGCCTGTGTCCATATCCTTCAAAGAATATATCAAAGCTCAAGTCCAAAGCTTCTTGAAGCGGCTAAACTTCATATTCTTATAGGTAGTTCATTATTCTCGCACCCGCACTGCAATTTATCAATGAACTATTAAGAAGCTATACTTCAACCTACTTTATCTTGCGGTCTGAACACATACCTTGGGATGATTATAATAATGTGTTCCAATATCTTTATGACAAGCTTGCCCCATTGAATTCAGCATCTAACGTTGTATTATATGGGAATTGGGTGTCTTGACATAGGATATTAAAGTATGGACTTTAAACCCATCCCCATGACTGATATGTTCTCGAGATTTCTTCCTAACTCTTTAGTTAGATCATCAGCCAAATTATACTCATAAATTAAAAACTCAACAAATATCACATGTTGCATGATGAGCTCATGAATCATGCTACGTATAATATATAACCGTCTAGACTTTCCATTATACATCTGACTATTACCTTTAGTCAACACTATCCCACCTGATAGATTTTGGTGATATCGGTTTGACCACAATAGAATTTCATAATAACAGTTTCTTAGCCATTCAACTAATTTTATTAGTTGTTTCAAATGCTAGAAAATCGCATTCCATTGTCAAATGATGCAAATCCATTCCTTAATTACCTAAGAAATGAAACCTCCCCTAAACAGAAAATACACATCCACTTAGTTATATAACTTGTATCAGAATACTACTTATAAAACTGAAGTAAAATATGAATAACACGAATATCCAAATTCAAAAGATTCATGTCGAGATAAGATAAATTCATCTGATTTTGTTTAAAACCAAAATTAATTAGAATAAACCCAGATAAGAGGTTCTTTGAATCCCATAATCCTAAACAAATGTTTTTCACAAGTAAATACAAGTCTTCTACCGGTTCAAATTCTTCAAACCATTTCAGATTATTGCATACATGACTCGTATCAACCAGAGTCTACACACCATGCAAGCATTATCCTGTACATTAAAAGGCCCGAAATAAACGATACATAATACATAATTCTTAACTGAATTATATTTATAAACCATTGAACTTCTCAAAAGTCCAATAACAAACCCGAAACCAAGGTTTCATTTATTTTACACCAACGGGTTTTCCCGACTTGGATACCTCTAATGGTTGATTATTACTCGGGCTGTGGCCCATCAACCCCATGTGTGTACCACTTGAACAAGCATCTACACTAATAATTTTATTTGATTCAAATTATAAAATAATTTTTGTTTCTATGAATCAAATCAATTAAATAAATAAGAATTCAAACAAAAACCAACCGTTAAAACAAATAATAGTACACTGGTTTTCAAGGCAAAACAAAATCAATCGTTTTTCTCTACTGACAACAAATGTAAGATCCACATTCAATTTAAAATGTTATTCCTGTAACAGTAAAATAAATATATGTGGCATGTCGGCATTTGTTTTCATATGTAAATATTGTTCAAATCACTAATTCATTGATGACTAGTATTATCAAAATAGACAGTGCCTACATATACATTAAATTATAGTAATGATATATCAAATGGCACCATTCAAGAACTTTAGTTTCTTAAGTACCACAATTCTAGTATTTGTGTTTTTGTCTTAGAGAATCACTCAAACCAAACCATCATACAAACCAATTTCTTTCTTCTTACTCTTTTTATTATTATTAACTTTTTCATAAAAATCAAAGTGGGTTATATAAACTCTCTTATCCATTTGTATATGAAATTCAAAATATCAACATTTAAAGTCAATGGAACCGTAGGTAAATTAAACCCACATGACATTTTAAATTTCATAAAACTATGGATATATAATCCTCATGGCAGATAAGAAACACAAATTCACATGAATAAAAAGTATGGTTAAATACTTAAATGTGAATTTTGTTTATGCTTTTGTTTCTATGGGAGAGAGCCCAGATTCTAATTTTTTTTGTCTCGTAAATCTAAATGCCTTTTAATTTCTTGAAATTCCCATGCAACCATCATAAAATGACTACCACATCACTACGTTTTCAAGAAGAAAACCCATTTATGGTTACGGTTTTCCCAAATTGATGGTTATCATCAAAATAAAAATATTTGTAAAGATTTCTAAAAATCAAAATTTATGAAACCAAGATAATCAATCCCAATCTGATCACTAGAACTTGTGAATTAAAATTAATTCACAAGCCACAGAAGACGAAATTATTCGCTCTAAATTTCATGATCTAAAATTAAACGCCCAATTTAACTCGCAAATAGGTTTATCTTTGTTGTATAATTTGCGTACCTGGATGATTAATTCGATCATTGCAAACCTGTAATCTTGATTTCAATCTTGGTTTCTTGAACAATTGCCTGGATTAATCTCTGAATCGTGTAATCACTATCAGATAAACCTATTTGTGGGTTACACACAATGATTTATCGGATAAGACAGAGAACTATTCATGGAATTGAATTTATTGTTTCTTGTATATGGATGAAGAACTAGAGAATCCTGTAACCATCGTTCTCTGTGTTCTATTGATCAAGTGAGAGAGAAAGAGAATGAAACCATCGACATATATATACCGATTCCTATTTTCCCTTATCCCACATAAGCCCAAATATTCAATTAGAGGCCCACTTATCATTATAATGAAGCCCAATTAGATAATGACTTGAACCAAGTAACAAAGCCTAAATAACATTATTGTTAAACGAGCCCGCACTTCTGCGTCACCTAACTCGTTTAATATCCAACGTTATTTACTTGATCGACAAGTTAATCCAATAACACTAAAATAACCAACATATATTGGGTAGAGAGTGATATAAATGTGGTTTAAATAGTTTATGATTTTATGTATTTCTATAAAAAATTTTGATGTAACGGTCATATGAGTGCTGCAAAAGCCATAAGCAGACTGGGTTCATCTACGCCAACTACTCAGCTGGGCCGAGTTCACGATCCCATCCACCCTTATTAATACTGCATATGCAATAGCCAATGCATAGTAGCTTTAAAGTTAATTGTGACAACATACTAAAATCTTTTGTAACAAAATTTTGAAATCTAAAACTTAGGTCTACCATGTGTACTCTAATATTTTGTACCAGCAGTTATGCTTTATAACTAATCAACAAAAATCACTAACTACAAATCCATGCCAGCGCCACGAACCATGTAGTTATTTCAAATAATCAAACTTACATCGCTTGGGTAATCTATTCATATTACACTTAAGCTATGTGGTTGCTCAATCCTATTTTATCACTACAGTTCGGTTTTTTGCTTTTCTTTTTTATATGTTCTTTATAATTTTGTAGGTGTCACTGTGTCAGCTAAATCCTTCAAAAAAATTGTAACAAATGTAAAAAAGTTAAATGACTGGTTGTATTTGGCTGGTTGTTTGAAAGAATATTCCCACTAACAGTTTATCAATAATGGTGATAGTCGTCTTGTGTGGCCAATAATTTCAAAGGTAGTCTTTTTGGTCCTTATCCATTTGGCTCTTTTTGATTATCAGGTCACACAATCTCCCCTTATTGATAAAAATTTCATTTTGTTTGATCCCTCAAGCATACATTCAATTCAATGGCATCTACTTCAGCTTCTTACGTTCCAAAGAGCTTCAAGTAGGACGTTTTTTTGAGTTTCAGAGGTGAAGACACCCGTAAGAACTTTGTTGATCATCTTTACCATGCTCTCCAGCAAAGAGGCATTACCACTTATAAAGATGATGAAAGAATCGAGAAAGGGAAAAAGATCAACTCATCAGATCCATTCAAGACTCAAAGTTTCACATTATTGTTTTCTCGAAGAACTATGCATCTTCATCATGGTGCTTAGACGAGCTCGTAGAGATTATGGAGTGTGGGAAGAAAAAGGAACATACTGCTTACCCCGTCTTTTACGATGTGGAGCCCACTGAAGTTCGCAACCAAATTGGGGCAGTTGGAAATGTAAAGGAAGAGGTTGCTAAGAGATGGAGAGACGCTTTGAAAGAAGCAGCCAGTCTGGCTGGGAGGGAGTTGAAGACCACTTTCGATGGGTAACTCCTTAATCTTATTTTCTTTATATACTTTTCTTTTTAATGTGTTTAATAGCGACATCCGTGATATTACTTCATATATGGTTGAATGTTTTGGATTTATTTACAATTCACGGATAATATTGAGTAATCTAATTTAATCGTTTCTAACACACAGACATGAAGCTAAGTTTATTCAAAAAATCGTTGAAGACATTACATTAGAGCTACGCTTCATAGATTCAAGCATTGATGGAAAATTAATAGGCATGGAGGCCCGTGTAAAGGATGTAGTTTCATCTTTAGAAATAGGTTCTAATGACGTTCGTATAATAGGGATCAAAGGGATGGGCGGTGGCGGGAAAACAACTTTGGCCAGAGCTGTTTTTGATCATATATCCATTTGGTTCGAAGGTAAAAGCTTTGTGGAAAATATTAAAGAAGTTTCAAAAGTCTCTTCATCTGGTTTAAAGAAATTGCAAAAGGGGGTCCTTAGAGATGTGTTAAATGAAAAAAACATTAATATATCAAGTGTTTCTGACGGGAAATATTTGATGAAAAAGATGATGTGTAGCGTGAAGGTTCTTGTTGTTCTAGATGACGTGGATGAGATAGAACAACTTGAGGCGTTGGCGGGTGAGCCTACTTGGTTTAAGCCAGGTAGTAGAATCATCATCACAACAAGAGATGAACAAGTGTTGTTAGCACACCGAGTAAACTTTATTAATGATGTCAAATTGTTGTCACATGAGGAAGCAGTTTGCCTCTTTAGTAGGTATGCATTTGAGAGAGAGATTCCACTTCAAGGGTACGAAGAGCTATCAAAAAAAGTTGTGCATTATGCTGCCGGTCTTCCCTTAACAATCAAAGTGTTAGGTTCATCTCTTTGCGGTAAAAGTGAGGATGAATGGGCAGATGCCGTCGAAAGACTACAAACAATTCCATCAGAGCAAACTTTGAAAAGGTTGGAACTAAGCTATATTGGTCTAGAGAATGATCATAAAGAAATATTTCTAGACGTTGCATGCATACTGAAGAGTCAAACAAAGAAGAACGCGGTTAGAGTACTTCAAAGCCGTGGATTTCATGCGGAAATAGGTTTAAGAGTTCTTGAACAAAAGTCTTTGATAACTATAAATATTCATGATTTGTGCTTGCATGACCATATTGAAGAAATGGGAAGAAATATTGTTCGTCGTTTCTATCCTGAAGAGCCAACCAAACATAGTCGATTATGGGTTAAAGAGGAAATTGAAGATATATTGTCTAATGAATTGGTATGGTTCATATCCTTTTAAGGTAGAAAGCTGAAAATTTATTTTTTGTGTCATAAATTTCGAGTCAGCCATTTTTTACAGGGTACTGAAGCAACTAAATGTATTACACTTAAGCATCCTGATATCAATCCGACTACAATAATGAAAGGTCTTCGAAAGATGAAGGGACTTAGAGTCCTTGATGTTGAATATGCAAATATGGCCATGGAAAATGATGAAGTTGACCAATACCTGCCAAATAATCTACAATCACTTTATTGGTCTTATTACCCATTTTGTTGTTTACCTGATTCATTTCTGGCAAACAAGCTCGTTAACCTTGGAATGCCTTATAGCAATATCTCTCAGTTGTGGGAAAAGGGAGAAAGAAAGGTAATAACCGATTAGTTGTTTTACATAATTCGTTGTCATGCTATATTTTTGTCATTACATTGATATTCATCTTTTTTTTTCTTCACATGATAGGATCTTAGTAAGCTTCCTTAACCTCCGAAATTCATCTTTGAGAACGTTTGACCTTGGGATGACTCCGAATCTCCGGACATTAGATCTCAAATATTCTCATCTTCTTGTAGAACTCAAAGCCCTCGATGAATGTCCGTATCTCGAGGAGTTAGATCTAACAAACTGTATTAACTTTGTTGAACTCAACATGCGTGTTGAATGCCCAAAGCTCAAACTCCTCAACCTCAGTTTCTCTAAGGTGAGTAAACTTAACCTTGGTATGACTCCAAGTCTAGAGACGTTAGATCTTGCTAGATGTAAAGATTTTATTGAACTCCACATGCCCGTTGAATGTCCAAAGCTCAAACTCCTCAACCTTAGTTTCTCTAAGTTGAGTAAACTTAACCTTGGGATGACTCCAAATCTAGAGAAGTTAGATCTTGATAGATGTAAAGATTTTATAGAACTCCATATGCCTGTTGAATGTCCAAAGCTCAAACTCCTCAACCTTTGTTGTTCAAAGGTGAGTAACCTTAACCTTGGGATGACTCCAAGTCTTCAGGAGTTACATCTTTATGGATGTGAATATTTTGTTGAACTTCGCAAGCCTGTTGAATGTCCACAGCTCAAAGTCTTCAACCTCAGTATATTTAAGGTGAGAAACTTTAACCTTGGGATGACTCCAAAGTATAGACAAATAAATTATATCTAAAGGATGTGACCTTTTTGTAGGACTCCTCGTGTTCGTTGAAAGTCCAAAGCTCAAAATCCTCGGCCTACATCGTCCAAAGGTGGGTAACCTTAACCTCAGATAACTCCAAATGCCTATTGAATGCCCAAAGCTCAGATTACTCTTCCTAAGTGGTTCTAAGGTGAGTAACCTAAACCTTGGGCCGACTCCAGATCTTTAGAATCTAAAGATGTGACCTTTTTGTAGGACTCCTCGTGTTCGTTGAAAGTCCAAAGCTCAAAATCCTCGGCCTACATCGTCCAAAGGTGGGTAACCTTAACCTCAGATTACTCCAAATGCCTATTGAATGCCCAAAGCTCAGATTACTCTTCCTAAGTGGTTCTAAGGTGAGTAACCTAAACCTTGGGCCGACTCCAGATCTTTAGAATCTAACGTTCGATTAAAGAGATCAGGAATGTTCCATATAACATTTGTTTGTTGAAACATTTGAAATATCTTAGCCTGAAAATTTGTAAGCGTTTTGAGCTGTTACCCTGATATATTTTCAAATTAGAGTGGTTAGAGGTGTTAGACCTAACCAATTGTATATTCTTACAAGATATTCCAAACATCATCTGTTTGAATATGCTTTTAGTCCTAGCTATATTTTTTTTACAACCAAATCCAAGTCGAGTAAGTCTACATTTAGAATGGATATGCTTTTAGTCCTAGTTAACTGTGTCTTTGCTATATTTTTGTTCAAAACATACCCCGTGTCCCGATAATAAAAGATCATTAAAGGGTTGAAATTAACTTATGTGTCACAAACTTCATTTCATTTTGTATAAGCTTTCAAAATTTTAATTAGTAATTAATTTAGTTGATCAACAACTAAATAACAATTATGGTTTATATAAGTACTACTTTTCAACTAAAAATATATTTTATTGCCATTTGATGTGACCTCATGTTTCTAATGTCCAACAACCAAATAACAATAATGGTTTGCCTATGTTTGAGCTTCGAAGATTCAGAAATCTTTTTTCGCGGGTTAAGTGGATAAACCGGGTAAATATATAAATTTAACAAAGCAAAATTATAAAAGAGAAAGGTTCTATTATTTTATTTTAACTTTTTTTTCCTTTCTTTTTTGTTTGTCTATTACTTGGTTTTATCATTTTGTATACATTCTAATAGGGTAAGGTTAAAATGAAAACCCACTTGAGTTGTGAAAACCCGCGAAAACCTTATGTAACATCGTTTTTTTTTTTTTTTTTTGTTACATATAATATATGTTGTAACATTTAATACAAAACATTGAAACTTTAAAAAAAATGTTTTCCTATTTTTTAACATTTTTTTACTAATTTTTATATATGTTTTCAGAAGAGAGAAAAAGTTATATTTATATTTACATTTTTTATTCACTTAAGTTATGGACCACAAGATTTAAACATTAATTAAAAACATGTGGTTGAGAATGAGTTTCTAGAGTTTTCATAACTCAAGTGGGTTTTCATTTTATACTTAGCCTATTTCAATATCTCTAATCTTCAATCTGAAGTTGGATCATAATTCTGCTTATGAGATGGCCATGATTAAGAATTTTGTGACAGGAGTATTATCACTTTTTGAGAGAATTAAGGCCGGACCTGTTCAAACTTTTGGGAATATTAAACCTTGTATCGAAGAGTCTGCTTTTTGATTACCAAAATTGTGTCTTCTAACAACTTTTTATTTTAATTTTATAATAATAATAATAATAATTTATTTTGGATGTGGGGTGTTACATCTTCCGTTCATTTTTGGAGTTTCCTTTTATGTTTGTTGGCCACTTGTCTAGGGGAATCACAGGGTCGAGTTATGTTATAAAAGGGATAAAATGAGAAGAATAAAAAAGATTTGTGTCATATATATATATATATATATATATATATATATAGTATTAAAAAACTAACAGAAAAATCATAACTAAAAATAATTAAAAAAATGAAAAAAGTAAAAAAAATTCAAAATGTTTTCTCTGTCTTTCTCGTTCTAAAAAAAACACACACACATTTCAATCTTGGGGAAAAAATATCTTTATGTCCTTTATTTATCATAGTTTTTTTTATTTACTTTCGTCATTGATTATGTTTTTTTCTTTACATTGTTTATTTTTCTCTTGACGTTGTGTTATATTACTCAATGTTATGTTATATTTTACTCGACATTGTGTTATATTTTGTGATCTATTGGGTATTTTTTTTAGTTATCATTGTGTTTTTTGTGTTTTCTGTTTATTTTCGTTATTGTATCTTTTTCATCTTTTTTTTTTAACTTTATTTTCGAATGAGAAAGACTGGGGAAACATTTTAGTTTTTTTTTTTACTTTTTTTATTAATATTTTGAGTTATGATTTTTTTATTATTTTGAGAGGTTTTTAAGGCCACAAATCTTTCTCAATTTTCTTATTTTTGTCTCCCTTTGTATTTTAATCTTTTCCTAATATCGTATTATTTTGGATGGAAACATTATTATCATCGGCAACACGAGAGCTTACAGTTACAAGTTCTTCCTAAGAAACCCTACCGGTTCTTCGTCTTCGCTAAACCTAAGTTTTTTAAAACCAAAACGAGGTAGCAAACCCATCGCGTTGCGGCAGCAGGCACAGATTCAGTTAGTATCTGCTAGGTTTCCCTAATATAGACATTTAACCGAAAACACAAATTAGTAAACACCCAGAATGGTAGTAACACTCATATAGCATATGATACAAAAGATTAACATATTTAAAGCAACGCGTTTTCGGTCGGTAAAACAATGGTTTGTTACGATTCGGAACTAAACCTCAAAAATAGTTCCGTCAAGTTGACATCTTTAAAACAAAAACACAAGCGTTACAGCAGTGACTCGACACGAATTCACTTGGTATCAATTTGCTCTCCTCCACTGCCACTGTCACCGTCTGCCGTCTTTTCTGAAATTCGACATTGACTGTAAGTGAAATTAGCAGCCTTTGAGTTTTTTATTTGCTAACATTTTCTCGTGATGAGATTGAAATTAATTATAAGGTTTTTGTGTATTTAGATGTTGAAATCTATGTATATAGCATTTGAGAACTCATATTGAAAAGACCTAGGTTTGATTTTTGCTTAAAGAAATTGAATCATTAACCGTAAACTAGAGAAGTGTAAGCCGAAATGGCATGCCATATGAGGTGATGGTAAATGTGAGCATTTGTCGATTTTGTAGTGCAAAATAGAGTTTAGACTGATAGTGATGATCAACGTGAGCATTTGTTGATTTCCTGTGGCTTGTGCAAATACAGTTTTTCACTTTCTTGTTTTTGTCACGTTATGTGAATAATTAACATTTTTTTGTTTCTTACTTCTTGTTTTTCAATCCAAAGAATGACATGTAACTTGTTTGAATATGCTCCATTGATATGAAATGCTCCATATTGTAATGCGAGGTATTGGCTTTGAGATTTTCGTCGGAGACATGCATTGACCAATAAAGAAAAATTAACCATGCACAGGTAAAACTTCGGAACATCAATGAGCGTGTTTTTGGTGTCTTTAAAGCATGACACCCTGTATTGAAAAGGATAGCACCATTTCCGTTGATTACATAAAGGAACATTATAATTGCATATTTTGTGCTACATAATTTTATAAGAAAAGAGGATTTGAGCGATGTGTTGTCTTTACGAAACAGTCATGTGCACGTTGATGGTAATGAAGACGAGGTTGAAGCACATGGTACTGCATCAGATCGGAAATATACTACGAGATGAAATTGCTAAGTAGTTAATGCAAAGTATGAAATGAATGATTTAAAAAAAATTGTTATTGTGATTTAATAAATATTATTTCAGTGTTGTATAACTATTATTTAAACTTCAATATTGAAAAAATCTTTTAAGTTTAAAAAATTGGTTTATTTAAATTTTAGTTTATTATAGCAGTCTATAGAATTTAAAAAACAAACAGCCTTCTTATTGTAGACTGCAGACTTTTGGCCCACCTTTTATTCTACATAGGTCTGCAAATGTGATCCGCAAACTGCAAAAATTTTAACTTTTAAATTACAAATTGCGCCTAAATGCAACTACATGAAGATTTTGTTCACGAGTAGAGAGCCAAAGTGTTCAAAGATGATATGGTTGGTTAAGTATAAATACTCGTGAGTTAAATAAGTGTTCATGAAGAGTATCTATTCTAGATGGAAAAGTTTTAAGTCACGGGTGCCGTAAAGACTTACGCGTTCGAGAAGAAGTTATTAAGTGTTCAAAGGAAGTTATTATCAGCTCCAGAGGACTTGAATTTATGTATATTATTGTGTTTTGTGTTTAACGTAATGCAATGAGTACTTTCTTTATAGTATAAATAGGTGACACGAGAGTAAGTTAGGTGGTGTTGATGAGATATTTTCCTTGTAACTACTTTCTCTTTTTGTAACTGTTTTACTCCATTAATAAGCATTCGTTTATGAATTGATCGTGCTTGCTTACTCTGTTTGCTAGTGTAGATTTTTCATGCATTAGTAACTACAGTTTCAATAAAATTTTACTAGTACTAATCCTCACACTTTTAGGGGTGTTCACGGTTCAGTTTGAAACTATGAAACTGCCAAAACCAGTCATTGGTTTGGTTTCATGGTCCGCTTTTTATTTTATATTTCGGTTGTTCGGTTTCAAACTTTTCAAACCGCGGTGAATGGTTTGGTTTACATTTAATTACGTCGAAAACCCGCCTTGGAAAACCGGACCGGGCCGTTGAACTAAGATTTGCTTCAAAAATTGCTATGATTGTACCCGGATAGAGATGATAGTATTCCTCTAATGTTTCCAAGCCGACCATAATCGAATCGATAGGCCAAGTAGCCTATATCCACTTTACACGCCTTTGACACCCTGAAAGTTGAGAAAATAACGATAACTAAAACAAAAAATAAAAAAGTTATTCATAATTAAAATGCATATAAAGAACCATTACCAAAGTTAATTAATGGCCATCACGCTTTTATCAATAATTTCCATGGATATACTCTTTAGCTTATGGTCTTTATCTTTATGTTCATTATAGAAATAAGAGCATGTGCCCCCAACCCATCATAAAGTCTTCTTAGTGAACACTCTTGTTGATTATCAGTTCATATGATCTTCCTTGACTAATAATCATTTCATTTTGTTTGATCCTTCTAGCATACATTTAATGGCATATACTTCTTCCGCTTCATCTGTCCAAAGAGCTTCGAGCACAACTTTTTCTAAGTTTTAGGGGTGAAGATGGGTGTAAAAACTTTGTTGATCATCTTTCAGCGGAGCCATTACCACTTATAAAGATGACGAAAGAATTGAGAAAGAGAAAAAGATTAACGATCAGCTCATCACATCAATTCAAGACTCGAAGTTTCACATGGTGCTTAGATGAGCTCATAGAGATTATCAGATTATGGAGTGTCGAAAGACAAAGGAGCAGACTGCTTACCCTATCTTTTATGATGTGGAGCCCACTAACGTCCGCAGCCAAAGTGGAGCCGTTGGAAAAGCCTTTGCCAAACAAGAATATGAAGAGATTTTGGGTTGGAATAGATTGGTTCCCATAAAAGTAAACATTTTGGGTTGGCGCATTTATCATAACTGGATGCCTTTACGAACCAATTTAGTGAATAAGGGTATAGATGTCCCTTCGGTTCTTTGTCCTTTTTGCCTTAACTCGGAGGAGTCTTCAGATCATGTTTTTGGGGCATGTGGGGTAGCGGCTAGAGTATGGAACAATATATGTAAGTGGCTTGATCTGCCTTTGATACTAGACTTTTCTGTTTTGGGGATCTTGATATGGCTCGATACGCTTTCAGTTAATAGTAAGAAGCAGAAACTAATTCATGGTATTATTCTCTCTGCATGGTGGATCATCTGGTGGGCTCGAAATGAAGTTGTTTTTCAACCAGAAGTTAGTAGAAAAGACCTCATTTTCGACTCTCTTCGTATTTATTCGTTTTCATGGATTACAAATAGAGATGGTAAAAATACTATCAGTTGGACCGAGTGGCTTAAAAATCCCCTCCTTGTAATGTAACTGTTTTATTTTCATTTCTAGCTTTTGCTAGTTTTGTTTTAATAAAAGTTGTTCTAAAAAAAAAGAATATGAAGAGATTGCCTGAAGATGGAGAAATGCTTTGAAAGAAGCAGCAAGTCTCGCTGGGAGGGAATCACTTTTGATAGGTACGTAATTATTTCATCTTATATACTTTAGCTTGTTTCTTTTTATTATGTGTTTTAGGGGCATGCCTATTATTTCTTTAGAATGTTTTGAATGTTATTGATTCAAAAGTAATTTTGTATGAGAGATTTTGAGTATTCTAATTTAATCTTATATAACCCACATACATGAAGCTAAGTTCATTCAACAAATTGTCGATGGCATTTCACTAGAGCTAGGTTTCATAAATTAGAGCAATGATGGAAAATTAATAGGCATGGAGATAGGTTTTAATGGTGTTCGCATAATAGGGATCTAGGGTATGGGAGGCGCTAGAAAAATTACTTTGGCCAGAGCTATATTTGATCCTACATTCATTTGGTTTGAAGGCAAAAGCTTTGTTGAGAATGTTAGAGAAGTTTCGAAAAATCTCTTCATCTGGTTTTAAGAAATTGCAAAAGCAGGTCGTTAATGTAGGGTCCTGTTTTGTTATACAGTCTTTTGTATTGTTTCGTGTTGTTAATGCTTGTATTACGTTGGCTTTAATTTAGTCTTTGTGATGTTTGGGCTCGAGGCCTTGTAATGAATAGCTCATTGGGCTAAAATAATAGAAAATGGATGCATGGAACTTGCACTATAAATTGTGCAAGCTTCCATGCACAAGCATAACATAACCTTTTACAAATCGTATCCTTACTTTCCATCAACTCTCTCTTCTCTCTCTCTCTCTTTCTTTTCTTTCCATAACCGGAAATAACCAAACACCATCAAGTTCCGAGATCTCGATTTACTTGTGAGTGATTTCCGCTAGCTTACAGGGAGATTGATCCAAGAACATTGTTGTTCGATTCCTTCTCTAAGACCTACAATTGGTATAAGAGCTTTCGGCTTTACTAGTTGAGGTTCTTGGGTCACAACCTTGGATTTTGGTCTTGTTTGAGTGTTTGTGAGGTGTGTTTTAGTACAACAAAGTCTGTTCAAGTGTTTCAAGTGTGTCTCGGCTTAGAAAAGTGTGTTTACGAGCTTGAGTTTCGGTTAAAAGTTGTGTTTGAAGTTGTTAAAGTGTGCTTCGGGTTTCTAGTGGTGTTTGAAGGTCTAAAAGTGGTGAAAAGTGTGTTTGCTTGAAGATCTGTACGTAAACAGTGGGAATCGTGCTTTCTAGAAATTTGAATTAAATCGAGTTTCGAAATCCAATCGAATCATGTTTTGCAAATCAATCGAATCGGATTTTCAAAACTAATCGAATCAGGTTTTGAAACCAATCAAATCTAAGTTTTGAAACGAATCAAATCGAGCTTTTGTTCGATTCATATAGACTTTGTGTTTTCAAGAGAATTGACTGCTTTTCAAGACTAATATGTTTTAATCTACTGATTGTCAAAATGTCGCACGATCTTGAATTGAAGAATTACATAATGTTTGAGAATGAAGCCGATACCACGAATAAACCGCCTAAACTTCTTAATCGGGACATTAACTTTGAGGAATTTAATTGGAGATTTAAGAACTATATAGGGATAAATGACTACACTCTTCTAAGATCCATTGAGAATGGCCCTCATAGACCTACCACACCTTCCCCTGCTGGACCAATTCATTTACCTGTTGTAAGTTACCTTGAAGAGGATAAAAAGTTGATCGTTGATTATGAGAAGGCTTATGGCGTCTTGAGTGTATGCTTATCAATTGGCATAGCTCAAACACCAAGAGAATACACCACTGCAAAAGTTCTTTGGGATGCACTAATTGAGAAGTTTAAAGGTAATTTGGACATGAGGGAAAGTAGAAAGGATATGTGAATGGAGAGTTCAACATGTTCAATCACATTCAAGGAGAATCTGTAACATCCCTCATTCATAGAATTGAGACCATGAACACCAAAATGAGAAGTGTCGGTATTAATCTTGACTACTCTAAGGTCAACAAGAAGTTGTTAAAGTCATTGCCTTACACGTGGAACAGTAGTGTGACGACTATCAAAATGACCACAAATCTGAACCCCACAACTTTGAGTGACCTGGCCTCCACCATTAAGTCATTTGAAGTGGATGATAAGCTGAGATTGAACAATTATGTTGGCTCTCTAAACCATGTTGGGGTTTCTACTGTTTCTGGAATTAGCTTAAGATTCCTTAGCCAATCACATCAACTGTTCATCCTGTTAATGGAGTGAAAGTGTATGGTGCTCAATCTGAGAAAAACATTGCTTACAAGTCTTCAGTAAGTCAGCCGGGATCCTCATCAAACTCATTTCAAGATGCAGTCAACAAAGCCATTTAACAAGCTCTCAAGGCTCAGGGAATCAACAAGTCTGCAAGCAACAGCTCAAACAGTTCAAGCTACTCCACCACTCATGCTGACTACTCTCACATTGCACTCTTCCATGCCTTTATGGATAGCCATGAAGAACTGATGAAAGGAAACTTGTTGTCCGCGTCTTTCCATCACGGTGACATCCCTGAGATCAACGAAAAGTATCTTGAGAAGATAGATATCAGGTACCACATGGCTATGACAGTTCACAGAGCCACCGACTTCATGAAGAAATATGGTTTATCAAATACAAGCTTTGTTGCTACAATTGCAACGAAACGGGACACTTTGTGAGAGAATGCACGAACTTGACACAAGCTGCTAATGACGTCAAGATCACTGAAGTGTCAGATGGTGAAGGTGGCGGGAAGAAGAGTGACAAGAGGCCGATGGGTCAAAACAGTTCCTCGGGTCAAAGGGCTCCACGAATTGCTCAAGGAAGCTCAAGCAAAGGGAACCCAAGCACTAGGGCCCTGATCACACGGTCTGTTGAAGCAATTTAACAAGACTAGGAAGGTCAATTTGGTGAGCTGTTGAATCCGTTGAACTTTGCCGGGATGGCATTTGTAGATGGAGATCAAGCTTCTTCAAGCTCTGCATCAGGAGACAACCAAGACAAGCCTGACACTCTCGAGGTACACACACATCTTTACTCTCAAGCATGCATTGATAACTTAGAAAGTTATAGAACTCATAATGCCGCTTTAATTAGAGAAAACAATGGCATTAAATATCAGATTGGTGAATATAAGAAAGCTAACAAGATATACATTACTAGAATTAAAACTCATCATGATGGCATGGCAAACTTAAATCAAAAATTGTTTGAGTCTAATTTGCTAATTGAGTTTCATGAAAAACGAATAGTTGAAGGAATTACCCATCAAAAGTCATTTTCAACTCCCTCCCAACTAGGCTTGCCGCTTCTTTCAGAGCATATCTTTGTCTCCCAATAACCTCTTCATTTCCATGTTTAGCAAAGGGTTTTCCAATCGCCCCACTTTGGTTGCGGACTTAGGTGTGCTCCACATCATAAAAGACGAGGTAAGCAATCTGGACCTTTTTCTTCTGACACTCCATAATCTCTACGATCAGGGGCGGATCTAGGTAATCGGTTGCGGGTTCACGGGAACCCACTGAATGCCTATATAAAATATGAGAGTGAACCCACATATAAATTGTGAGTGAACCCATAAACAAAGTTTTCATTGTGGCCTAGTGGTATGCATCCTGCTTTGTCGCTATGAGAACCTAGGTTCAATTCCCACTTTTAACAGTTTCTTTTATTTTTTATAACTGGTTGCTTCATTGTGTTTGTATATTGCTACCTTCACCTAACTTCAAAAGCCATGACTCTATGACATTCATTTATTAGCTAAAATATGTTTACTCTTCACAATTATGTGACTCTTGTCAACTAAAATTAACACAATCTGAATAATATATGTAGCAATTTAGCTAGCATGCAATTATATGAATCGTGTGATTGCTATGTATTACATGTTATAAGAAACAGAGAGGCTAGCCTTTCTAAAAGAATGTTTTGGTCATTATTTTGAGGAAGCAAAGGTGATCTTTAGTAAAATCTCAATCTTGGTACACTTAGTTGACACGAACCGTTCAACCGACCCGAATCATCGAAACGATCTGAACAATCGGAATGGCCCGAATTGTTAAACCGACCCGAACACTGAACCCACTTAAAAAAAATTCCTGGATCCACCACTGTCTACAATCTTGTGTAAGCACCATGATGAAGATACACAGTTATTGAGAATATAATGATGTGAAACTTTGAATCTTGTATTGATATGAGAGCTGATTGCTGATCCTTACCCCTTTCTCAATTATTTCATGTCTTTATAAGTGGTAATGCCACTTTGTTAAAGAGCGTGGTAAAATGATTAGCAAAGTCCTTATGCTGCTTCAAGTCCGCAATCGTAAAAATGGACGGACTAATCCCCCTCAAGTCTGCTATCGTCCATTCAATCACTACCTTATGCTGCTTCAAGACTTCCATCAATGCCTTTTCTTGATATTCTGCTATGTTTGAGGCGATGATGGCAAGTAAAGTTTCCTTTTCTCCTCAAAACATATATATGAGGTGTTTTAGGAGCTCCTTCAACTCCACTACCGATGGACTCTCAAGTGAAGGTTTCAACTTGGAGTCAATGGTATCCGGTAATCTTTCTGTCTATTGAGACCATGGTGGCTTTCCGATGCTAGTGGCGTACACTTCAATTGCTTTCCAATGCTCCACTGTGCTCCTGTAACACATAACACACTCCTTTGTGGCATCTTCCTCATTTTCATGAGGATTCAGCCAGTCAATGACTTCATTCATGAAGCATTCATCACTCACAAGAGGGTTAGAAACGTTTGAAAACACATTCAGTCGAAGATTCTTATTCCCAAACGCCATGTCAACTACTCCTGTTCTATAGTTTATTAAAGCATTTGTAGATGCCAAAAAGAGCCGACTGAGAATCACGTTCAGTTGTCATTTCGGGTCAACAGTTACGTAATCTAGAACAAAAAGTCGATTAGGTGATAAGAATCCTCGTCATAACAGTTACATCTGTAACGATTCCCCTAGGAAGCTTAAGTGTCAAATCAGCCAACACCATGGTGGTGTCGGCTTTTCTAAGTGGACCAAAGTCATATTGGTTATATAAGCTTCCCGGGGAATACTCACCCCATCTCCAAGATCTAACAACGCCCTCGTCATTTTAAATTCACCCACTTGAATGGGTATTATTGGCGTTCCTGGATCTTGAAGTTTGGATGGGAGGATTCTCGTCAAAACTGAACGCACATTAGCTGTTAAATCATTTTTTAGGTACTTTGTGAGTTCTTTCTTGAGTGCACAAGTCTTTTAAATATTTAGCATATGCAGAGACTTGTTTATAGCATCTATGAGGGTAAATTAATTTTTACCTATTTGAACATCTCCCATATTTCCTCCTATTGTGGGCCCCTCTTCTTAAGTGGTGATGGTGTTTCGGGATTTACCAATTCCCGAGGAAAATGAACGGTTTTACTCGTTGCACCCGTCTCCTTGGCAGTTGGTGTTTCCATTTTATTTACCGGTTCAATTAAGCTTTTATTAATTACTTTTTTCGGTCTATTACTTGGTTCAATTTCTACCTCTCATCACTTTTCCTATCTTTCCCCAAGTCTTCCACTACACCCTCAACGAAGGGTGATGGTGGATTTACCCCATTATCGTAAACCTTACCGCTCCTAAGGGTACTTACCTGGTTGATGTGGGTGCTCTTCCCGCTCGCTGAACTGCTACCCAGCTGATTTGGATTCTTTAACGTATCACTTGGTAGCTTCTTGGGGTCCTTTAAATCTGACAACTCCTCGGCTAGTCTACTCATCTGCTTTTCTCTTGCAGTGTTTTCTTTCTCTTGAATCTCCATTCTCCGACTGAGGTCTTTTAACAATGTCAGCATTTCTGAATCTTGAGATGAACTTTGACCTTGAGTCACTCCCTGACCTTGCTGATAACTCTTTTGATACCCTTTATTATAACCCCAAGACTCTCTCTGATTGCACCCACTCTGACCATTGCCTAAACTGTTCCCATATTGTCTTTGATTTGACTAATAACATGTTCTCTGAGAACTGCCTTGAAACTTTAGGTTCTGTTGAGTGTTTAGGTTCCCATAACTGAAATTCGAATGATTCCTGAGGCCCGGGTGATAGGTATTAGAGTTTATATTACTGTTGTTGTTGTACCTTCTCCCCCCCCCCCCCTAAACAAAATTGACCTCTTCTTCCTCCTCATCTTCGTCATCCTTCACAATCGCACAAGTTACCATATCATGCCCTAATTCACCACACCCTTCACAAACCGGGTATGCTTTTCCCAATTTCTCTTTCTCTCTCGTACCTGCAACCATCAATTGATCCAACTTGTTTGTCATTCTATCATCTGAATCTCCACTGTCTAACGCTTTAAAACCGCCTTTTTCACCATCCAAATGGACTAGGCTAGTCTCTTAGAATTCATAGCATGTCGCTACAAGTGTCACCAATCCTCATTCTCATCATTCGTCAAAAACGACCCATTCGTTGCGGATTGGAGATCACGTACATCATCATTGAATTGGCCATCATGGAATGCTTTAATTAACTCCCACAGAGCTATTCCATGATGAGGGCAGGTTCTCAATAATAACTTAAATCTCGTGAAGGTCTCGTGAAATGTTTTGCCCGTTCGTTGTTGATAATTTCTTATGGCGGTTCGGGCTTCTGAGGTTCTTTGTAGTGTGTAATACTCGTTGAGAAACTGCTAAGATAAATCTTGCCACATTTAAATACTAGCCGAAGGCAATGATAGGAACTACTGTTTTGCTCATCCTTCAAGTTGAACTGGAAAACCACCAACTTTACCTCATCTGCAGTGAACCCCTGACTTTAAATAGTAGCGCATATTGAATTAAACTCTCTCAAATGAAGGTATGGCTCCTTTGTGGCTTTCCCAAAAAATGTAGGCATCCCAGTCAGACTACTCTGCCTCACTGAAAATGTTCTCCCATCTATAACCGGAATAATAATCGGTAATGGGTTCGTGGCTCTTGAACAACTTGTCTTCTTTGTGCTCTGTGGTTTCCTGGTTGCTAATACGGCTCAGGTGTTCAGCTATGTTGGGGGTGTTGTTGTTGATCCCTTTGATAATACCGACACCCATTAATGTCCTCCAACTCTTCTTCATCTTCAAACTCATCATACTCATCAAACAATCCCCTTCTATTATTTACCCTCTCAAACTCAAATAAACCCTGGCGATTTTGTGGTTCAGACCAGACTGATCGATCATCTCTGATATTCAACTGTCTTTGATTACGGTCACCACCTCTGCGGTTTCTGTTACGGTTAGCATTTGCATTCTAGTTTCGGTTGGGTGGTATGTCGTTTTGGGGAATTGGCTGTTCTTGATTCTCAGGCTGATAAATGGGTGGTTCTTGATTTTCTAGATTGTTCATTTTTTCTTGCTTTGGTTTGGATGTTTCGGCTTCTGACTGTTGATTAAATCCCTTCTCTGAGCTGCTCCGTTTCTTTTTGCTGCCTTTTAAATTTCTGGATCAAGCTGTAGCGGCTCTTTATCTCGGGAATATCTTGTATGCATGAACCTGTAAGATTAACTGCACACACGATAACACCACAACCCCGCATAAAATTAAACAAAGGAAAATAAAACAAAAACAAAAACTTAAACTAAACTAGGCCAAACTAAACTAGCACTTTGCGCGTTGATCCCCGGAAACGGCGCCATTTTGATGTATATGTCGTGCTATAATGAAAAACAAGTACTTATAATCGCTTAAATACCTATAACTAGTACGGGTAAGTAAGGTTGTCTACACAGGGAATCAATGGAAAGTGCAAGTAAGACTCATGTTCTATTATATATTAATCTAAGTGGACAAACGATGTCAAGCAATTTAGAAAGATGATTTGAAAACACACGATTACTTTTGGTAGCTATAAACAATTATAAAGAAAAGTGATTCACTCCAGGTTCAGGTAATGCGATATTCAACTAATCATCTTATATATTATTTGGTATTGTTTCTTTCCAATATATGTTTAATAAGGAGATGCATGTTATTACTTTATATATGACTAAATGTGCTAGGTTTAAAACTAACTCTCTTCATGAAGTTTTTGTGTAATCTAATTTAATCTTCTCTAACACACAGACATGATGCTAAGTTCATCCAAAAAATCGTTGTAGACATTTCACTAGAGCTACATTCCATAAATTCGAGCGTTGATGGAAAATTAATAGGCATGGAGACTCGTGCAAAAGATGTATTGTCATCTTTAGAAACAGGTTCTAATAATGTTCGCATAATAGGGATCACGGGGATGGGAGGAGGTGGAAAAACGACTTTGGCAAAAGAGCTCTTTTTTTATTGTATATCAATTTGGTTTGAACATAAAAAGCTTTGTTGAGAGTGTTAAAGAAGTTTCAAAAGGCTCATCGTCTAGTTTGATGAAATTGCAAAAATGGGTCCTTAAAGATGGGTTAAATGAAAAAAACATTGATGTACCTATTGTTTCTGATGGTAAATATATGATTTAAAAAATTATGTTTAGTAGAAATGTCCTTGTTGTGTTGGATGATGTGGATGACATAGACCAACTTGAGGCGTTAGTAGGTGAGCATGCTTGGTTTAAACCAGGTAGTAATATCATCATCACTACAAGAGAGATGCAAGTTTTTGTAGCACACCGGGCAAACTATATACATAATATTAATTTGTTGTCACATGAGGAAGCAATTTGCCTCTTTAGTAGGTATGCATTTGGCACAAAGATTCCAATTCAAGGGTATGAAGAGCTATAAAAAAATTTGTGCATTATGCTGCCGGTCTTCCCTTAACAATCAAAGTTTCGGGTTCATCTCTTTGCAACAAAAATGAGTGTGAATGGGTAGATGCCATAGAAAGACTACGAACAATTCCGTTAGATCAAACTATGAAAAGGTTGGGGGTAAGCTATATAGGTCTAGAGAATGATCACAAAGAAATATTCCTAGATGTTGCATGCATACTGAAGGGTCAAAGAAAAAAGAAAGCAATCAGTGTAATTAAAAGTTGTGGATTTCATGCGGAAATAGGCTTAAGACTTCTTGAGCAAAAATGTTTGATAACTGTATCTAATGATGATCGTTTGTGTTTGGACGACCATATAGAAGAAATGGGAAGGAATATTTGTTAGTGCACAGATTTAGCGTCCGCTGCTGTTCGAATAGGATAGGGGCAGTTTAGTCTTAACATTTAATGTAAAATGGCTCATTCGCTAAGCATGTTTAGCAAATGAGGTCCATTCGTCAAAGACTAAACTCATTCGTTATTTAAGATGTCCATCCGTTATGGAATATAGCGAATAGAAAGCCATTCGTTAATGCATTACTCATTCGCTAAGGAGGTTAACGAATGAGAGGCCATTCGCTATTGGAAAGGCTCATTCGTTAGTAAGTCTAACGAATGAGCTCTAATGAATGTGGCATGCCTATAAATAGGTTAAGTTAGTTATTTTACCTAGAGATTCGTGCCTAGTTATCCTCATGTACGGTTACCATGCCGGATTTTCTTAAGACCTCCATGATTATTTTAGTCACCGCCATATAATGTATTGATCATCGTAATGTATTGAACACGATCTTAATGTATCAGTATTGCGACTTAGATTCCTGGCTCTACGTTCGTATTATAACGTATTCACAATTATATTAATAGGTTACAGAAGAATGAAAATAAATCTGAGCCGTCCGAATTCAAACCAAGATTGATTCTCAACTGTCCGATAAGATTAAAAAGACTGTTACTTTTTGATCACATGTCCCACAAAAGGGGAGGTTGAGAACGGTTATTTTATTCCATGTATTTCTCCCACTATATTGCAATTACTATAAAATTATGGAACTTGAAAATTTTATTACAAATTCACAGATTTGCCGATGGTAAAGTTCTACAGTTTGGGGATGGTAAACCCCCTTAAATGAATCACATAATGATTTATTATATGGTTGTTATTGATTATTAGAATAGCAAACGAATAGTCTAAGGGAAACTATTTCTTAAATGGGAGGACTGCAAGGAACAAATTAATGTGGTTGCATTGCCATCAAAAGTGCAATGATGAGGTTTGTTATGCATATAAATATTGTATCTTCTCACATCCTTCTCTTTTTATAATCAAATTAAAAACTGTATGCTTACATGTGATTTTGTATGAAGATGAGTTGTTGAAGTGGATTTCTCTCCAGTGTTATCTCAAAGTGAAGTTAGTTTTCTCTTAATAAGATGACATTGGGTAGCCCCATTCTCAATCGATTAAACCAATTCTAC
>NW_027500799.1:0-61026 GCF_021521415.1 Bidens hawaiensis | reverse complement strand
AGTTTAAGTAAAGTTGCAATTTTAACATAATTTAATTTTCAAGGAAAGACCGAACACCCTACAATTTCACTAATCACAATTTTATAATTAATATATCATCCATATAGTATTTATTAAAACAACTCTGAACCATTGTCTAAAAGATCGGATGGATGCTATAGTCCCTGCTCATAAAGTCATAAGGTCGAGGTTTCAAAATCAATGGTGGATAACTAATAACGTAGACTTAGGAGTCGATATTATAAGGTATAAGTGTTAGCCGTTTACTTTAGAAATTTAAAAATGCCTCCAAATAAAACTCCTTTTCATGTAATCGTGTTAGAAGATAGAAATTTGATTTTGGTTTAAAACCTGGGTTTGTAGGTGTGCTTTTGGATTGATTTGATTTAAAATCAAGTTTTCTAGGTTCTTCCTTCTGATTGATCTAGGTATCAAATTTGGATATTATTAAGAGGCATCTAGTTAAGTGGTGTTATTGTTATATGTTAGTTTAATTTATTTAGTATAATTTTTTTGGTTGTGACGTTGCATCTCTTTGTTGATTAGCTCTCTATATATCCACGTATATTCGAGCTGAGATCACGTGATCCATGCAGAAGATGTGATCGAAGGATATCATACTCACATGAGATACCATCAAAACTAGTAGTCGTATTTAACGTATGTATATATCTTTATAAAACTATTTGAAAATTTATACTATGATCGACGACCTTTGAAAGTTTTTATAACATAGATATTACAAAGAAGAAAAACCTTTAATAGTGTTACAAGTATTACTTTATTTGATTGGTACAAATACCTTATTATATAGAATAGAATACAAAGTATAAATCATGCAACCATTTTTTACTAGCCAATGGTAGGGGTACTCACGACAATCCCCTTTTCGTTTACCCACACAAGAACTCTATCGCAAATATATATCGGAATGATGATGGTTCCTTCCAGAATAGTTTGTGCATTAACCTTCGTGTTTTCCTTTTCTATTATGTTTACAGCGCATTCTCCTTCTTCCCCAACAAGCTCTGGCCATGAGGTTTTACCTACAAAATGTGTTTATAAATCCTGCTTTGTTTTTTTCATAAATTTTAACCAATCACGTGTTGCGATCCAACTTCCAATATATTCACAAAGGTTTATAGTGTCAAAATGAGTGTATATATACACTCGAATACATGACCAAGTATGAACGTGTGAGAACGACATAGGATCTTAAACTTATTTACGTTTAAATGTGATTCATAAGACATTTTCTAACCGCTTCTCCTTCTCTTTTTCAACCATATACATCACATATTAGTTATGTATTGAACTTTTATTAATGATCGAGTAAATTGTGGTTTTCGTCAATGTGGTTTGTTCAAATATATTGTTTTAGTCCAATAGTTTCAAATATGCGATTTTTGTCCATCGTGGTTTCATTTCACTTACAATTAAACCTGACCCCCACTAATCATGTTAAGTCTAGTCATTAAACCCGTCAACGTGCACCTCACGTGAGGGGTAGTTTTGTCTATTTTCTCCCCAAATATCCCAAACCTTAATTTGCAAGCCATCTCAAGTGAGGGGCTGAGATTTATTTGGAAAAAAAAAAGGACAAACTGCCCCTCACGTGAGGGTGCATGTTGATGAGTTTAACGATCAGACTTAACAGGGTTGGCGATGCCGGGTTTAATAGCAAGTGAAATGAAATCACAGGGACGAAAATCACAAATTTAAAACTATTGGACTAAAACGCAGACAAAACCTCCAGTTTACTCTATTAATAATGAATAGTTTAGAAAGTATACTTCGCGTGTAATTGGAAACACATTATTTAACGATAAATTTGCTAGTATTTTATAAACTGAGAGAATAAATATATAAATTGTAAATTAATAATGGAAGCATATATATTTATATACCTTGCTCGACTTGTTCACATACTGAGGCCATCTCCTTTGTGATTTGGATGTATATTTGGGTTTTGCGACTTATAAATTGATTAATCCAGAGTGCATGTATAAGTTATTTATAGGGAAAAATTTTCTTTTGCCTTAAATATTTTATTATAAATTTATAATGATGGATATGAATGATGACTTGGGATTAGTTTAGGTACGCCTAACTTTTTTTATTTATAAAAAAAAAATAATAGTTGCCATGCATGCGGCTGCTAAGCACGTACGACTAACATACTTGACTTTCAATATTAATTGTATACACGAATGTAAGTATGTAACCCAAAATAATTCAAATATCGTGTTGCTTCTTAAATTGGTTCTCGTTAATGGCAAAGTCATAGATATCAAGTGGATCCAAGTACATCAAAGATATCAAGTGGACAAATCCGTTTATGATATAACTTGTTACGTAGAATGAAAGTAAAGAAGATTGCATTATCGATCTGAAAGAAGTTTAATTTATATGTTATTGAATTAACTTTTAGGTTAGAATGTTTTTTTCTAGGAGAGATGAAGCTAACAACTAACAAGTTGTGTGCTATACGTTACCTAAGAAATATATGTGATTACTAAAATCCTTATAAGTCTAGTCAAGATAAAAATGTTGTTTTTCAATGGGTCTAATTATCCTTTTCGCATATGAATCTAGTAACCATTATTTGCCCTTACTTTATACCACCTTAATAATCATATTCTTTTTATAACCACTAGTTTGGCCTTTATGGTCACGCATTTTCTTTATAATCACGAAAAAGATGCAACTGATGGTTTTATAAAACGTAATTATATTTTTTTTAATAGAATAGTGAATTATAACAAAAGATGATAAGATGTTTTATATGCAAGGTTGCAAAATTCGCTAAACGGACTTTAGATGGCCGACTGGGGAGTTGGGTGTACTCGAAGTACTCGGGCGGTACTCGAAAAATACTCGAAAATGGTAAATATAAAGCAAATTAATTTTGAAGATTATATATATGCAAAATATAATAAGTTTACTAATATTTATAACTAATAAGTGAATATCAATACAAATAAGAAAATTACATTTTTTTATCATTAGTTAAAAAAATGAAAATTTCTTTAATATTATAGAAATACAAATTATGTTTTTAAGTTAAAAACGGCTCAAGTTAACCGACTAGATGTAATTCTGGCTGAGGTTGACCAACTTTGATCAGTTCTTAGTAACTAGGCGGAGTTAAAGAAATCGTCTCGGCGCCAAACCTTGTAGCGAGTACTCGGCCTTATAATTCTGTTTTTTATAACATTATTCATATGATAGGCATAAAAAATGAAAATCATATAAAATATTAACATGAGTAAAACACGCTTTTATATTGCAATTCGAAAGAGATTAATGAAAACTCCATGAATCATGGAGGTTGAATGAATATGTGAAAATAGAATTGATATTCATTCATAATTTCTTCTTGTAGTTATAATCTTATAACTATAAATATCGTTCATTAAATTTTACCACATTCATCTTTTATACTCAAATGTGTATATAAATTGATTTAACAATATCTATATATATATATATTTGATTTTCATTAAAGTAAATAGTTTGATTATATTGATATAACCACCCATATATTTTTAATCTAACTATCTATATAATTGTCTACCATGAAATTATACGTGTCGCTCTTAGGTTGTCCCCCCAATTCTCTAGAGCCACCAGATTGCTTGATTCCTAAATTGAGGCTTCTCATGCATTTGACCCGAAATCACGGGTATGGGTCTTACCAAACCCAGATAGTCTTTATATGGGTTATAACATCTCATTTATTTATGAAACTCTTTCATAATCAAACAATAATTTTCGTGGGTCATGGGTCTCACCAACCCGGATAACTCTTAAACGGGTTATAACATCTCATTTATTTGTGAAATAACCCCTTAATCATCAAAGAATAATTTCCACGAGTTATGGGTCTTACCAAACCCTAATATCTCTCAAATGGGTTATAAGATCGTATTTATTGGTAAATACTTTCATCCTCAAACCCTAATTTAATTTATCTTCTTTGCATATTCTCCATTGCTGGTCTATCATCTCCATCACTGGTTAACTTCCGATACTACCCGCCATCGTCAGCTACATCAACGTCTCCTTTTCATTAGACAAATATTTGTGTTCATGTTTGTTCATTTAAATAAATCAACATGTTCGTGTCCGTGTATTATTGTTCGTTAAAAATCTAAAAAACCTACACATCTCAATTGAAAATACCCAAACGCAAAAATTTATAATAACAAACTAATATATATATATGTATTAAATTAAAACAAACTACATTAAAATAAAAATAAATCATCATAAAATAGCAAAACAATTAAAAACAAAAACTTAAATAAACGCCCGTAACGCGTAAGGATCAAACTAGTGCCTATTATTTAGGTAATTAATTATATAACTAAAGAATAAATTGATTTGTTTTGATTACAAACATAAATTATGTTTTATTAAAAAAGAATAATTTGAACAGAAAATTTAGACTAAAAATGAATCTAATGAATCTTTAGATGATATATATTTGAGTATCTCTATCTTATAATTTAGAGTTAGTTTGCTTCGTTCCACTTAAAATTTGTGACGTGTTTGGAATGTAAATACACCAAATGACAAATATAATATCACATTAAATCTTTCATACGGTTCTTATTTCATTAAAACCCCCTCTCTAGCCGGAGATCACAATTTTCCCCTTTTGACGGGCTCTTGTTCATCTCCGCTCTTGTTCATCTCCGTTATTGCTAGGTCCGTCCAAACCGTTCGTTACTCAAACTCGCTCGCCGCTCGCTCGGAAATTGCTCGAAAAATGCTCGCTCGTTTTTTTGCTCGATTGAAAACGAGCCGCTCTGCTCGGTTTGGTTCGACTCGAATATTTTTAATTTATTTTATATATAATTATATATGAAAAAATATATAAATATATAGATAAAACACATAAATATAAGCTTACAATTATTTTTACCCCTTAAAATTTTTCTTATTCCGTCAATTTTATAGTTTTATTTGTTCGGATCAAGTTTTTTGATTACTAGAAATTTGTTTATATGATCATTATATCTCAATTCAAACTTAATTTTAATATAAATTTACAATATATTGAACGTTTGTCTAAAAACTACTAATTTATTAATAAAATATATATTATTTATAAACTTCAAATTTGTTTCTTATTGAAAATTTTAAAGTGAAAAAGAAATAAATAATGTTCGAAATCGCTTGATGTTCGATCGAAAAATGCTTGATTCGATTTTGACTCGTTTCAGTTTTCGCTCAGTTCAAATTTTAGCCGTTCGGTTCAGTTGTAAACGAGCCAAGCAACGAACAAGTATTCGCTCGATTCGGCTTGGCTCGTGAACAACCCTAGCTCTTGCCATGAGCATTAGATCCAAATGCTAAAAGAAAAATGGACATTTTAGTCGTTTATATTATCAAGCATTCTGTTTATGTTTATATGGGCTTTATACTCAATTGCATTATTAGGCCCATTGTATTCTTAACCCGATTTAAAAGGTGTCTTTATTTTAAACTAGGTTATGTACCCGTGTTTTACACGGGTTGAATAACTTAAATTTTATAAGTGATAGCTTTTGATAAATAAAGTTGAATAATACATTAAGTAAGTACAAATTTAAATTATAACTACTATTCACAAACTTAAAAATAAATCATAAATTTCTAAATACTTTTTTCGATACAACATTAGATAATACATTAAAAATATGGTAGCAACTAAAGTGAAATAGTATTGCGAGAACATAAATGGTACAATTGAAACAATACGAACCACCCATCAATAGAAGAAAACGTTCGATTAGTTAAAGAATGTACAGTAAAGAAGAAACGATAATGATTTGATCGAAAAATATGGATGGAAAGAAAGATATTACGGCTAAAGGTGAAAAGAAGGCGGGTCGGGTTTAATTAAAGATCCCGGGGTTTTTAACAATGAACATGTTGAATAATGAAAATGTTCAGTTTATAAAAATGTTTTATAAATAAACCTAACGCTTTTTAAAAATATAATATACGTTTTGTTAAAGCAATTAGAGAAATAATTAAACAAAAACTTTAAAAAGTATTAATAATTAATGTATAATTAATAGGAGAGAGAAGCGGGAAGAAAGAATAAGAATGCATAAAAAATGACATGTGGCATGAAAAAACTTTTATTTATTATTTAGTATAAATTTCTATTTTTAAGTAGTAATATGAAGAAAAAGAAATATCAAGTTAAGCAAGTCATGTTATGGTAATGGAATAGATGAGGGAATGGAATGAACATAGTGACAAAGGAATGAAATAGATCATTACCATTCCATTGTCATGTTTGGTTATCATGTAAGAATGTAATGATTAATCATTTTATTATTAATTATTATTATTTTTATTTTTATTATTATTGTTATTATTAATATTTTTATTAGTAATAATAATAAAATAAATAAATAATTTTAATAATAATATGAATATTCATAATAACTAATTTTTGGACCCTCGTGCTGCAACGAGATATTTTAATTGAATAAAAATAATCGTAACAATGTTGAATCACGTATGTACGTTGTGAAATGTTAACTCGTCAAATTTAAAAAAAACTAATATTAATAATGTAGTAATAGCTCCAATATAATAACAGTTATATTAAAATATACAAAACAATAATAAATAATTATATAATAATAATATAATTAATAACTATAATCGAAAAATAATAATAATAATATCATTATAATTATATAATACTAATAATGATTGTTGACTCTTTTGACTTTTTCATTACTTGAAGGAATGAAAAAAAAAACACCCATACCCAAAAGAATGAAAATCCTAAAAAAGGAAGGAGTTTCATTTCTTGTGAAATTATCTATTTCATTAATACATGGTTAACCAAACAAGTTTTTTTGCATTCCTTTGGAATGACTCATTACATTCCACCTTTTATTCCTACATAACAAACACTACCTTAGTGTCAACCGTGAAATACTTTGTTTTTGGTCCGTGTCTTTGAAGCAATTATCAAGTTTGTATCACATTAGGGTCTATGTGAGGTTCAACTTGATCACAATTCACAACACACAAGTTAAATATCACATAAAGATGTTTAATTTGAAATGTTATTCCAAAATTGTTGTCTACCGTCAAAATATAGATATATCTTTTACTCGTACATTCCTTTTAATCGAAACGTGATTTAACTTTTGATAATCTAAAATCGAGCACGGCTGATCCACGATAAACAACATTTAATTTCACGAAGTACACAAATTTCAGTTACACTAGAAAGCGGAAACTTGCAACAACAATAGCGACAGAAATTTGGTAACACACAAAACAAACACAAAACAAAACAACGAGAAAAACTAGTAAAGGGGGATATTAACCAACTCTAGGTACCCTTTTAACAATCCCATCGCCATTAACAAAAACCCTAACCCTGTCACATCGGATATCGGTGCTCACAAAACTCCCGTCCGCCACAAGGATTGCATCCACCTTTTCGTTTTCGTGTTCAATTGTAGCTGCTGCTGCTTCACCATGCTCCCCGACTAGCTCGGGCCATGATTTCTTCCCCTTAACTACATTTAATTTAAGAAGAATTAAAAAAATGGTAAAATAAAGTATCTAGCAAACTCAAAATATGATTTGAAGTTATATATGAACACAATAAAGTATAAATCTCACCTTTTTTGCAGCTGCTAGCCATTTGTATTGCCTTTGAATCGCTTTGGAATTGCTTTAAAATTTGATATGAAGTAGGACATCTTGGTTCAGAATTTATAGGCAAAGATAGTGAGATGCTTCTACATAATATGACATTTTATTTGTAAGTTTGTTTGTTTGTACAAGTTTTTATTAATTGTCAAGACTCGCCATTTGTTTTCATTTATACTCGTCAAGACATTATTTTATGATAACAAATACATTGTTACATAAGTGGAAAATAAAATATAACTCGTGGTATTTAACGAGTCATAATACGGTACTTGGTCGTAGGGATAATCATAATCTTCTCATTTATTTTTAACAAAATGTTTAAAATCGCTCTTACAAAATGATACACATTAAATCTAAGAGCTAACTTATATCCATGCCAGACAAATGGCTAGAAAATTTTCCAACTTAAAACAAGTATAAGTTTCGAAGGGTCAGAGTCAAGGGGATCATAAGTAAAAAACGAGAAATCACCAATCGTCCGACCCTAATTCATCATATGAAGCTCCGATTTTGAACACACCAATTTTCCGATGAGTGTAACATTTTATTTATTTATTTATTTATATATTTATATTTTAATTCTAAAAAACGCATAATTTTGTGCATGTTTAATTAGATCATAGGTACTGATATATTACATTTTTTTGTTGAGGATATTCTCTTGTTATCCTTGGTTGTGTCATTAGTCACAAAATATTCAAAGATCACTTAAGACTAGCCAACATATATATTATTATTGTTAACACACTCGGATTCTATATATATTTTATCTTATCATTAAAGAAAGATGGCCAGCCGAATCATGCCGACTATTTGAATCTTATGGCCGCCCAGGTCAATCACTAGTTGATGGACTACCTACAATACAAGTTTGTTAGTCACTAATAAATGACTTGGTCAATACTAATTAAAACAATGTATTTGACCGCTTCTCTTACCAAATGGCTTGCCACCCAATAATATCAAGGTGTTAAAACTTAAAACTGCGTATATCATAAGTGGTAAGGTTAAGGATCCATTGTGAGCAAATGGTGTTGATTTATGAGTTAATTGCATAGCATACAATTGTTGCGAAGTAGCATTTGAGTAATTTTAGAACAAGAAGTTTGTTATTAAATAATGCTTGGAGGATGCTCGGTGTTCAATTTAGACATTATTAAAGTGGACACGGGTAAAGTATTTTGCTTAGCTTAGAACTCGATGAGTCTTGTCTCGTTGGACACAAATGTGGTCAATAAAGTGACTCCGAATTGACAAAAGTCAATCTAATGACAAGGTCTGATTCTCTTATTAACTTTATAATTCTTTCTTTATAAACTTGCTCTATGTATTCAATTAAAGGGTAGTGTGTTAATATCCAAAGGTTTGATTATTCATGTCTTATAATCTAATCTTACTTTGTTTTCACTTAAAGGGTAGTGTGTAATAACTCTATATTACTTTGTTTATTCATGCATCTTACCCTCCGAGTATTCTCACCTAAAGGTGTATAAATCGGGTTTTTCAAATACTCGGGTTCATGTATGGAACCGGGTATTGAAAATCAGGTATTGACGAAAATCGGTTCAGGTTCGGGTCCGGGTATTGTCTCTAAAAACCATACCCTATGTATCGGGTTCGGGTCGGGTATAGAACCGGGTATTCTAAAACTGGGTATTTGAATACCCTATTACCTGGTATTGAAAAAAATCCTATTATCGGGTTTTTCCTGGCTTTTTTCGGGTATTTTTCGAATATATATTGTAATTTTTAAGGGGTTGCATCTTTCAGGATTATTTTTCGGGTATTTTCGAGTAAATCATGTATAGATCGGGTATTTGTAAAACCCGGTTCGGGTTTTCGGGTATTACCGGGTACAAATCGGGTCCGGTTCCGGGAACGGGTTTTGGTACTTAAATGCATACCCTATCCGTACCCTACGGGTAGGGTCAGGTACGGGTTTGGGTATTAAAAACCCGGGTATAAGAAAGACCGGTTTCGAGTATTTTTATCGGGTCTGGTTCCGGGTTCGGGTTTTTTGTGCACCTCTAAGCACGGCCACAACTAGGGGTGTGCAAATTAACCACCATAACCATTAAAGGAACCATAATCGACATAACCGAATCGATTTTAACCGATAGCCAACATAACCAGCGGGTCGGTTTAATGAGTTTTTGAAAATCGACAAATACAGGTTGGTTTTGGTTAAAGATAATTTCAAACCCGCCAAAACCAAACCGCCCCATTTATAAGATTCTCAACTTTATGGAGTATGATCGGTTGATAATTTGGAGAAAATTAAAAAAATGTAATACTAATAACGCTCTCATTTTTATACTATATGATTTCATTTTACTAAAGAGTTAATTCATTTATCGTTTGTTTGATGAATATGTATTATTAAGATTAAGAATTATATATTTTGTTGAACTATGTCATGTAATTTTATTTTTTTTAGTATAAAGTTTTAGGCTCAATTATACATTGGTTTGGTCACGGTTAACCGGCCAATAACTGGCTCGCTATAACATTTAAAACCGATTAATCGAAACCGCCATAACGGATCGGTTATGGTTATGGTTATCTATTAACCGACATATTGGTTAAGGTTATGGATTTGGCCTAAAATCGCCCCAAACCGACCCAGACACACCCCTACCCACAACCGAGGTCATACTAGCTCAATAAATTGTATGAGCAAATGCAAGTTGGCTCAAACCGATTTTACTTTTTGAGTTACAAGTAGACATGTACATAAATACTGGTTTCAACACATAATTGTTGGGTTGGGAATCAATTTTAGTTTGATATTTGTCGGTCAGGTCGGAAATCGGTTTACCGAGCCCAAACAAGTTCATTTTGCCTCTCTCTAATACTGCGTATGAAATGTGGACAGATGTTCATCACTTCATTGAACTAGTTAAGGCCCATCAGGCCCAACCCATGAAAAGCTTTGCATATCATCAACATACATTAAGGTTGTATGTTGTCGAGTAACGTCGCGGACGTTTTTACGCCAGATCAACCCCTTAACACCCGCTACATTGTGGCACTGTGCCGCAAAATGAAGTGGTTGGTGTTTTCGAAGGGGTAATAACGTGGTCACAAGCATAATTGTGAGGTCCATGATATACATGTGTTTATACATCTTGGATCCCCTGTAAAGTTTTGTATATTTAATGTTTTGAGTTCGTTTTAGTTCGAGTTTCGTTTATCTTTTATTTATTTAAGTTTTGAGTCAAGTATTGTATGCTTTTCATGTTTTAAATCTTTTGGTGTCTTTCACGTTAAACTTAATTCTTTCTATCATTTTATGAGAAGTTTATGCTCGTTTTGCTCGTCATTGATTACATGATTAATTCACTTACGAGTTTTGATTTATTTGCATATAGATGATGGTTTGAAAGTCAAGGAAAAGAAGGTCTAGAAGGTTCTAAGTGTTGCTTGGGATTCAAGGGAGATAATTAACATGATTTAGCAACAAATAAATAAATAAAAAAGAAAAATCCAGAATCCACCTTTTGAGGGCGCTGCGCCCCGCGAAGGCAAAGGGCCGCGGGGCGCCTAGGCCTTCTGGTCAGCAAAAAAAGGGCGCCGCGCCGCGTTGAGCCAAGGGCCGCGGGGCGCCTAGGCCTTCTGGTCAGCCATCTTCGCAAGCCCAAGCCCAGTTCGTTTATATATATATATTATTGCATACCAATCCGATTGGGGAACCTTAAGCCACCAGCCGATTTTGAGAGAATTATTAAGGGTTTGAAGGTGATTTGAAGCTAGGAACCAAGGAGGATCAAGAGTTCTTTCATCCGGGTGTTCAAGGATCAATCGCAAAGGGTTTTATCGCTCTAACTTTCGTTCCTTGTTCATTATTTGTCATGTCTTTCCTCTTTGTTTCTAATACTTGTTTAGGATTGTTTTTAATAATGATTCTAGGCTAGACTTCATGTCTACCTAGGTTTGATGAACATGTTTGAGACTTGATTCTTGCTTTGGACTATTGTTTGATTATGGATTCGTTATTTAATAGTAAAGACTTGGTTTTGTTTTCATGAAGCGTATAAGTATTTATTATCTTGATTGATTATTAACTATTGCTTCACATGGATCTTTTATCTTTTGATTGTTTTCTTTAGATTTAGGGTTTATGTTTAATCATTACTTGGTGTTTTGATTATTATGGTTGAATAGGCCTATTAGATCATAGAAGCTTGTTAATTGTTGGTTAGGGTTTTAAATGCTTTGCTAAATTCCAATAGCTGTAAGGTGAGGAGTTGTTCATGTAGCTTGGTCAATTGCATGCTAGGATAGTTAGTGACAATATTCTTGCTTATTGTGTTGATCCATGTTCATGATGTCATGTAAGCTTATCAAGTTATCATTGCTTTAGATACTATTAATTAACCCTAATTGATGACTTTGCGGAAATCAATTCAACTGATTGCTTAATAATCTAATAATTGTTCTTTGGGATTTCATTTGATTCAGTCAAAGGTCCTTAGGGTTTGTTAGATGAACACGTTTAGAAATCAATTTCCATAATCATGTTATTTGTCCATTGCTTGATGATTGTTGATGCATGGGATTCTTACCTAGGTAGATTCATTCTCTGATTGGTTTCGATCTTGTGTTTAGTTGCTTGTTTCTCGTTAACTTGTTTATTTACTTTCTTAGTTTAATCTTGGTTTAATATTAGTTTAAAAATCCCCCTTAAAACATTAATAATAAATAGTCGTGTCGTAAGTCGAGTCTAATTAGTTAATTAACGTAATTTATAGGGTCACGTGGGTTCGATATTCCGGACTTACTTAGCTTTAATACAATTGACCGGTTCACTTGCCGGTGTTTTGTTTAGTTAAGTCTTAGGTCTAGTTTTTATTATTTGTTTAATTTAGTTAATATTTATTGACTGTTTTTAGCACATCAGTCCACTAACAATCCATCAAACTTTTTTTTTTCATTCGATTTTTTTTCTTCTTTTATGTTTTCTCCACTAACATAATAATCAGTTAAGGCCAGTTAAAACGCCACTGCCTACGTAACAGTGACGTAACGATTTAACTAAATTAGCAAATATTAGTTAACCCGCAACAGATAGCCTAATTGCTTAAGAAGTGTCCAACAACTCATACAAAAGTCCTTATTATATAACCAATGGCATTGGAATAGGTGTAGCACCAGTTTTAGGTGCTTTACGATTTATATACTGTAACATAAATAATTTATTATTTGCTAACGAATAGCTGAATATAAGTGTGGTTTAGACTAATTATAACAAAATAAATTAGTAGATAATGAGGTGGGCCCTTTTTTTTTATTATAAATGAATAAATGATAATATGTAATGTGCTACTAGAGAGAAGAGGTCTCATGGTAGGGGTGTGGGTATGTTGTCGGAGAGAAGAGGTTGATGGTAGAGGGGGTGGCGGTGATTGACGGTGGAAGAGAGGATTTAGCTTGTATAGTTATTTAGTTTTTTTGGAGAACAACTGAACAAGAGAATAGTGAGTACGTAGAGTGTGTGTAACTATGCGGATCGAAATTGTAAAAACATTTTATATGAACTTTAACGAGATTAGCTAAAAGGAATGAAAATTGTGAAAATTGGAAACCCAAACTCTTTCGAGCGAAAAAGAAAATTAGATTTAAGGAGACAATTATATCCAACCAAAAGAAAAACTAAATAAATTTAAGAAACCTTTCTAATTAATTATTTATTTTATCGTTAAAAAATGTTAATTATGTATGTTAACAAAATACAAGTTTAGTTATTATTTACGTAATTTAATAAAGATTAAATATTAAAATTTTAAAATAAATTTAATCATAAAACCCTTTTCTCATCAAATTTTAAGTTCACTTTAACCTTGTTAACAAAAATGGCCCCTCCTCTTTCGTTTCACGAAAACTACATCTTTAAAGTTGTGAATTAAACCCCCGAACGTCACATACTATATACCGTTACGGCATTACCATTAAAAGTGTTTCAAATTTTAAATCAAGAATGCACAATATTTATTAGAAAAAAAACCAGTTTTATACACAACTAGCCAACTAGGCTCTGGTTACACTACGGAGTCACGACTCACGAATGCTTGGACTTGTTTATGTGGCCTTTTATATTGGTAAGCCCACAACCGAGCTCATATTGACAGTTTGGCACAATAAATTGTATGACCAAATGCAAGTTGGCTCAAACTGATTTTACTTTTGAGTTATTTTTTTATGAGTTACAAGTCACAACTTAAGCATCCTAGATTAGTGAGCATGACCGGGATTAAACGAAATCAACTAGGATTAATTTGGATTAACCAGCCCCTATTCGGAATGTTTACAACCATGATTACATGTGTTTCATATAAATTCTTTAATTACATAATTTACATTACTATAAAATCATAAGATCCTAATGGAATACATCTTCATATTATAATATTATATAAACTCAAAAGTTTAAATGTTACAAATTTTAATATATAAACTAAATTCAAATCATTTGGCCTCGTATATTATGAAATATGTTAATTCCAATCAAAAGATTAAAACTACAAAATCAAATTTTAAAATTTAAATCAAGAACGCACACAATGCTAAGTATATATTTGGAAACTAATTAAAATCTTATATGTTTTAGTTTCTAGTGTTATGGAACTCGGATCAAACATCTATATGTATAACTACTCATATACATATAAATTCATTTTATATTCAAACTAAAATATATTATCTATAATTAAATCATTAAAATTAAAACTATAAACAGAACTTCAAAGTTCAAAATAAACTTTCAAAAATATGATAAATAAGTAAATTTAGTTTCCATAATAAAAAAGATTTTATTGTTATAAAAATCCAGGTAACTTTGGGAACAAGGTTTAAACCCATATATATATATATATATTTAGGCTAATTACTAATTACTCATTGTAAAATCACAACTCACACACATACAACATATTATTCGTATACATTCTGCAAAAACCTGAAGTCGACAATGGACAGTCTTTCATCGTGCACCGTCGATCATACTCGAGTCACAACATCGTCGTCTACTCCATCAATGTTACATGATCATCGGAATAATATGTTGTGTCAAGAAAGGTAACATATTAAAGATTTAAACTCAGTTTGTTAAAACAAGTTATATAACTTATGTTTTCATATATAATAATAATAATAACATTAACATTGTTTGTTACTATGATTATGAACTCAGGTTATTATTGCCTATAAAGAAACGTTCTTTTGCTACTGCTTTCCAAGACAAGTATGATAATCAGCAAGTTAAAAAGTTTATTCAAGAATGGTATGTGTATATACAAATAATAATAATAATAATAATAATATTATTATTATTATTTCCAGTATCTTTTAACATGTTATATAACTTAAGTTTTCATCATATACTAACACGTTGCATGTTATGAACTCAGGTTCTTGCCTATAAAGAAACGTTGTTTTGTTACATTCGAAGATGATCAAGAAGTTAAAAAGTTAACCGAAAACGCGATAATCAAGAAACCCGAAAGTGTGTTGATGGAGAAGAAAAAGAAGAGGAAGGTGCCCAAGAAGATGGTGTATGGACCGGTGGTGAACAACGACTCAACCGACCAGTTGAAGCGGTTCATCACGGGTGAGATGTTCGGTCTAGACATGAAGTTGGTGATCCAGAAATCGTTGTACGAGAGTGATTTGAATACGACCCAGAACAGGTTAAACATGCCGGTTAAGCAGCTTGTGACGCGCCCACACGAGTTCTTGACTGTTGACGAGATGCGGGTTATTGAGGATGGGAGTAAAGATGGTATGGAGGTTAAGGTGGTGGGTCCGACGATGAAGATGTTTGAGAAACCGCTGAGGTTGAAGACTTGGCATATGAAGAATACCGATAACTTTGTTTTGAAGACGAACTGGAACGAGTTTGTGGCTTGTAATAAGATGGTTTTGAAGAGTTACACAATGATTCAAGTTTGGTCGTTTCGTAAAGACCGAGAGTTATGCTTTGCGATCGTGCCGGTTTAGAGACCCGAAGCTGCGAAAAGTGTTGTTTGATGGCTTAACGATTTCAACTATTCATGTTGATTGTTGAGGTTCTTTAGTTTCTAATTAGGTGTCTTAGATTTTGTGAATTGGATGATATGTAATTTCATCAGTTTTGATTAAGAATTGAGATGTAATTCCCTAGATTTTGTTAATGAGTTGGAAATTTTTGTTCGTATTATGTATTTTCCAACATTTATGATATGATGATAGTTTGCAACTTGATAGCTTGTGTTCAATGCTATAGTCTAATTCTTGTAAAACTATGTAATCAAATACTGGGCTAAAACATTGGCCATCCTCAAGCAGCCCATCCAGGCCCAATTAAAAGATCAAGCCTACAACTACAAGTCTACAACGCATAGAGGCGGCAAAACCGGTTTTTCAAATACCGGGTTCAGGTATTGGTAAAAACCGGGTCGGGTTCGGGTCTCTGGTATTGCCTCTAAAATTCATACCCTATGCATCGGATTCGGGTCTCCGGGTATTTTAATCCGAGTATTTGAATACCTTATTTTCGGGTATTGAAAAAACCTTATTTGTTGGTTTTTTCTGGCTTTTTTCCGAGGTATTTTTCGGGTATGGATTGGATTTTTTAAAAGTTTGCACTTTTATGAGTATTTTTCGGGTATGCATCGGGTATTTGAAATACCCGGTTTTGGGTATTGATAAAACCCGCTTCCGGGTATAGAACCGGTTCGGGTTTTTGGGTATTACTGGGTGTCCGGGTTCGGGTTTTTTTGCGCGTCGAAAAGTTTTTTTTTTCAGTTTCTGAATTAACCATTTATTTTGTGATCTTTTAATATTAGGCCAATAAAATTACTTATTGGGCCAAATTCATCAGAGGATTTAGAGCTTCCCAGCCCATGCTTTTTGGTTGACTATACCCGGTTATACTGTATATAATAATTAGTCATTACCCAACGGGTTATGGACATCAAACACAACCCATAGCCGTTTCTAAACTTAGTCAACTAATCACAAAATTCAAAACAAGAGCACTCAAATAGTAAGATCTAACTTTCAATATTCATTCAAGAAACACATTAACCACTCACTCATGACTCGACAAAAGAATAAAATAAAACAGGACACACATATGTAGCCTTCACTCCTTAAGATTTGGTAACACTGGTGACGATTGGGATGACGATCACGAGGATGATGATCAACAAAAGTATGATCCCGATACACATACACTTTCTGCTTTGTCTTTGGTACCCTTTCGCGGTCTTGAGGTTCTTAGTCCCATCATTCACATATTGGGCAGCATTCATCACATGGTGCTCGATATCATCCATTTTCTCGCCTTGAGCCTCAACCATCACCGCCATGTCCAAGAACACTTGGTGGAGCTCGAGAAGGCTTGTCTCGATCTCCTTGGCTGCATCGTGGCGGTCTTGTATCTCTACCACTGTCTCCAACACCTTTCCCCTCCCATGCTCCTGTAAATTCAACGCAATGATATAAGTCCAACACGAATAGGAAGTTCATTGTTCGGTTTTCGACTTTTTGGTGAAACAACCGATTCAAATTCAGTTTTCCACCAAATACACAAATTTAAATTGTAATTGAATTTAGCTAAACTGTAATTGTAGTTGAATTTAACTTAAATAATCATTACTTAATATTTTATTTATTCGGCTTACCTAATATGCGTTTATTTTCGACCCAAATTCAGATTTTCAAAATCCAAAATTCAACCCAAATTCGTTTGATTTCAGTGCAGTTCAGATTTTGGTTTAATTGGCTTTAACAGCAAAACCAATTTAGTTTCGACCCAAAACTGATTTATAACTCGGTTTGCTTTCGGCTTAATGGGCATAAAATAAACAGTTGATGTGAATAAATTTGGTTAAAACTGTTCAAATATCTGAAAATCCGAAACCCAACTAAATTTTGACCAAAAACCAAACCGAAAGCCAAATAGATAGCTCAGTTTAGTTTCAATAATGTTCGCTTTTTCAATTTAATCTATTTTTTGGTTTATTTGGCTTTAACAGCAAAACCATATTAGTTTCGACCCAAAACCGATATAAAATTTGTTTTGATTTCAATCCGGTTCATTTTTCGGTTTAACTGGCTTTAACAGCAAAACCAATCTAGTTTCTACCCAAAACCGATATATAGCTCAGTTAGATTTCAATCCGGTTCCGCTTTCGGCTAAGCAGAAGAAAAAAATCAATATAATTACTTTTAAAAATTTCTATGCCAATATTATCAGCTGATGTGAATAAACTTGGTTAAAACGGTAACTAGATCTGGTTAAATAAACAAACTAAAATAAGCATAAATATTTGGTTTGATCCATGTTCAAAATTCTGTAAACCCGAAACCCAACTCGATTTTGACCAAAAAGCGAACCGAAAAACAAATAGATTAGCTCGGCTCAGTTTCAATGATGTTCGATTTTCAATTTAATCAGTTTGAAACTGAATAATAATCCCAACCCGAAACAGTAACAATATTTATAATACCTGAATTGCCCTTGACATAAACTCCTCACCACCCTGACTGAAGAGGTATGCACCCGCCTTAACATCGAGCGGGGCGGGTCAACCCACAAGATATACACAAGAGGCTTGAAATCAGGATGTCATGAAGACACAAAGCCAAAACCTATGCGCAAGCGCATGAAACATCTGCGCGTGGCGCATATCACATATGCGCAAGCGCATGAAACATCTGTGAGAATAAAGAGAAGACCTTGCGCATCCCCGGGATAGGTGCATAAAGGCCGCGCGTAAGCGACACACAACAAATGAGACAATAGACTAATCCAAATCAGGATAAGGACAACCATGATTGTACTAATCAGGCAACCTTCCAGAAGATATCTTTTAAGGAATAAAGAATGTGCTGATGTTGACAGCTGCCAATGAAGGGTGGACAACTCAGCAAAGCCCATGTGCCACCACGTGATGGCACATGGGTCAGGTGAAATACCTTGGTCAGAGAATAATCAATGAAAAAGCACCAGGTGTCCTAAGTACACGTGGCGCGAAGCAATAGGAGGAGGCCAAAAAGGCCCTAATTGGGTCTGAGCCCAGCCATTGGAAACCCTATACTATAAATACCACACCACCTCCACAGTTGGAGGGGGGCAGGAAAATATACTCTAAATCCTTTACTCATTTTCACATCCGGATTATCCCATCCTACAATATCTGATTCTCACACCGGAGGGTTACCCCAAAGAGGACCCCTCTGTCCCTTTCTGAGGGGTAAGCTCACGGTGCTGTTCGTTTTGTAGGTGGAAGAACTCGTATCTCGGAAAACCATCGGTGATATAGCACACTCGTACCCGAGGGACGTTGATCGTATACAAGTAAGTCGATCCACGCTTCTTCATTGGCGCCATCATCTGTTACAACGGCAACAAAACTACTATTTCATCAATTTTCTCTTCACCATGGTTTCCGGTGCTCGAAACAATGATCAAGTTCTGGAGGATAATGAGCTTGAGGATGTTAATGAGGGACATCAGGTTCTGAGGGCGCCGCGTGACACTGCGCGCACCACCAGTAACCATCCCTTCAACACAACACCTCATAGTCAAACTGAAACTCCCCCAGACGATCTCACGTTCCAAAATCTGACTGGTGCAAAACAAAAAGGACCAATGGGCCCGGAAGTTGAAACCAATGACCCTAAAGAATGGCTCATAAACGAACAACGGCGTTTAGTGGACAAATACAATGAGTTGGTAAAACATAAAAAGTTAGCCGATTTAACACAAAGGCTCGCATTTGATAAACAAACCATTCAGGGAACAACAAAAAAGACGCGCGCGCTGGAAGACGGTCATTCTGTTCACACCGAACAAGCTGATATTAGTGATGAGGAAGAGGTGCACAGCATGAAGAAGACGCGAGATACTCATGCAGGAGGTTCACAGCTTCGCGCACACATGCACATAGCACCTGGAGCCAAAGCTGATATGGATTTATACACACCATACAACCCACAAGCGAAAGAGCAAGTGGACGTAACCACACCATATAGGCCAGCCATCTTGGTAAAACATTCAAAATTCGCTGACCGCATTGCGAAGGCTCCCATTCAACACAAAACCAAGATGCCAAGTGGTTTAGGCAAGTACGATGGTACAACAGATCCAGATGATTTCTTACAAGGTTTTTATAATACTGGAAACTTAGAAAGCTGGACGATGCCAACATGGTGTCACATGTTTGCTCGCTGCCTCACGGGCGCAGCACGTGTCTGGTTCGAAAGCTTGCCGACAGGACAAATCGATGGGTTCGAAGAGTTATTGGAAAAGTTCCAGGCTCACTTTGTACAGCAGCGCAGACACACGCGCGACCCCGATGATATCATGCACTGCGTACGCAGGAATGATGAAACCATTGAAGACTACATAACTCGTTTCAATCAGGAATCTCTTGCAATTGGAGGCATCACTGAACAACTCTTGCGCGTGGCCTTTATACAAGGTGCGCGCAGTGATCAACTCCGCAGAGCTCTCGTGAGCAGAGAAGGCATGCCAACCACTTGGGCAAAGCTTATGGAAGCATCGCGAGTCTTCGCGCGAAATGAAAAACAAATTGCCCAAGACAGAGCAAGAGATAAAGGGCATCAAACAGAAGCACCACGCAACAATGAAAAGAGGCACAAACAAAACTCCGTATGGTCCAGGTTGCAACAAACCAATTATTCTCCTACAGAAAAGCAAGCGCAACAAAGTTCACCCCAACCCCAAAAAGACATTCTTAATCGCGGAGAAGGTGACAAGAAGGAAGGCGGCAGAGAGCCTAACAGACCTCTACCAAGAATATGGACTCCCATCACCAAAACGTCTTCGCAAGTGTTAAGCAAAGAGAATGTCCAGTTTAAAAACCCCAGGCCATTACTCCATAAGGGACCACCGAACAGTGGCAAATATTGTGAGTTTCACAAATCCACAGGGCACAACACTGATGCATGCCATCATTTGAAGGATGCGATCGAAAAAGATGTGAAATCAGGCAAGTTGGCTCACCTGGTAAAAAATCCAAGACCAGAGAACGAACAACCAGACGGAGCCGCAGCCAGTAAAATATTCAAAAGAATCTGTGTAGCTGAAGGAAGAAGGCAAGGGCAAAGATCGAGGAAGAGAAGCGCGCAAATCCAAGGGGATTGGCGCGAGCAACAAGTAATCTTTCCAAGAATCAGAGGAGGCCCGTCTATCAGCAGCCCTCTAGTCATCACTGCACACATCGCTCATTATGAGGTGTCAAGAGTCCTGGTGGACACCGGTAATGAGTCAGACATCATGTATGAGCAATGTTTCAGGAAGTTGGATCCAGCAGACCAAGCAAGGCTTGAAGTTGTGAGTGCACCAATCTCGGGTGTCTCAAATGAAATTATTCACCCCCTAGGTCAGATACAATTCGAACTAACTATGGGGGATGAGAAGCACAAGCGAGCTGAAATTGTCAACTTCCTGGTCTTGCCCACCACTTCATGCCATAGTATGATCTTGGGCAGAGGAACGATTGCCCAATTCAACACCATACCGTCACCAGCGCATGGCGCGTTGGGGTTCCAAACACCAACAGGAGTAACATTTGTGTACCGAGATCATTTATGCGCAGTAATAAGTATACCTCGAGAGGGGAGAATGAAGCTTCCAGTGGCAAACAACGCGCCAGAGGAATGGATTCTCAACCCAAAATTCCCAGAACAAACAATCACAATCGGAGCTACGATATCAGATGACACAAGAGTGAGAATGAAAAGATTGCTCACAACGTATATGTCATTCTTCGCGTGGCAACATTCTGATATGACTGGGGTTCCGCGAGACCTGGCGCAGCACTCTCTCAACACATTCAAGTCCGTGGAGCCAATTGCTCAAAAGAAAAGAGTCATGGGAGACGAGAAGACAAAGGCCATGAATTAGCAAGTAGAGGATCTACTGCGCGCGAATATCATTCGCCCAATATGATATCAAACATGGGTAGCCATTCCTGTGATGGTAAAGAAGAGCAATGGGTCATGGAGAATGTGCATTGATTTCAAGGACCTCAACAAGGCGTGTCCAAAAGATTGTACCCCCTCCCAAACATTGACATGAAGGTGGACTCTGTGGTGCCGTTTAAGCTCAAATGTTTCCTGGATGCCTATAAGGGCTATCACCAAATTCAAATGGCACCACAGGATGAAGACAAGACTGCTTTCAGAACTGACAAGGGTGTTTTCTGTTACACAAAAATGCCCTTTGGTTTGAAGAATGCAGGAGCCACTTACCAAAGACTCATGGATGCAATTTTCAACGAGCAGATTGGAAAAAACTTAGAAGTCTACGTGGATGATTTGGTGATTAAAAGCAGGGAGGAATAACAAATGCTCAAAGACATCGAAGAAACCCTTCGGCGCCTAAAGGAAGTAAACATGAAGCTCAACCCGAGCAAATGCACATTCGGTGTTGAAGAAGGGAAATTTCTCGGCGTAATGGTCACCAAGGATGGTTTCAAGGTGAACCCAGAGAAGGTGGAGGCTATCCTCGGCATGCCCTCACCATCCACCATGAAGGAAGTTCAAAAGTTGAATGGTAGATTGGTATCAATTAACAGGTTCCTAGCAAACCATGCAAGCAAATCTACCCCATTCATTAACACATTGAGAAATTGCTTAAAGAAAAGCCAATTCAAGTGGACGCCTGAGGCCGAGCAAGCTTTCAGTGAGATAAAAGAATGTCTGATAAATCTGCCTGCGCTCACAGCTCCACTACCTGGTGAAACTTTAACGTTGTACCTGTCAGCAGGAGAGCGCGCCATTGGCGCAGTATTATTGGTGGATCGCAAGGGAATCCAAACACCAATTTATTATGTAAGTCGGGTGCTGACAGATCCTGAGACGCGCTACACCATCATAGAAAAGCTAGTTTTATCACTAACACATGCGTCGCGCAAGCTTCACAGATATTTCAATGGTCATCCTATTGAAGTCCTGACTGATTACAACATCCAGCAAGTCTTGCGACGTCCCGCGCTCTCAGGAAGGCTGACAAAATGGGCGCTGGAATTAGGGGAGCACACGATCACCTATAAGCCTCGTCCAGCAATCAAGGGACAAGTCTTAGCTGATTTCATCGCAGAAATCCCTGAAGGAAAAGTTGAAGAGGCTCAGCGCAAAGTAGACCCTCCGCAAGCCAGTAATGAAGAAAACGTTTGGAGATTATTCACTGATGGAGCTTCAAACAACGAAGGGTCCGGCGCAGGCCTCAAACTGGTGGATCCAGAAAATCATGAGTATACTTACGCAATCAGGTTGGATTTCAAGAGCACCAACAATGAAGCTGAGTATGAAGCCCTGCTGGCTGGTTTGCGCATCGCGCACAAGTTCGGAGTTAAAAAGCTAGAGGCTCATGTAGATTCATACCTGGTAGCAGCACAAGTCAATGACCTTTATGATGCCAAGGAGAACACCATGCCTTTGTATCTAGAGCAGGCGAAGAAACTCACCGAACAATTTGACTTTTTCAGAATCATACACATTCCGCGCAGTGAAAATAAGTCTGCCGACGCGCTAAACAAGATGGCATCAACCAGCTTCGATCATTTTGGCAAAGATGTCAGGGTGGAAGTAATGAGCAACCCGTCAGTGGGTGCGAAGTCTGTTCTTGTAATTCATACAACACCTTCATCATGGATAACTCCAATAATGGAATTCTTGAAGGAGGGAAAGGTACCAGACGATTGCGCACAGGCGAGGAAGATAAGACACAAGTCGCAGAACTACGAAATGCTCGATGGTACGTTATATCGACGCTCTTATCTTGGACCACTCATGAAATGCCTAGACGCTGAGGAAGCAAGTTATGTGATCAGAGAAATACACGAAGGAATCTGTGGAATACATGCTGGCCCGCGCATGGTGATCGCCAAGGCAATGAACGCAGGTTACTATTGGCCAGACATGTACTTGGACGCGGTAAAAGAGATCCAAAAATGCAAAGCGTGTCAGAGCTATGCGCCAAATACCATGCGGCCTAAGAACAACTTGATTCCGGTGACCTCTGCATGGCCTTTCCACAAGTGTGCAATCGATATTGTGGGTCCCTTACCACAAGCGCCAGGGCGAGTAAAGTTTTTGGTAGTGGCAGTAGACTATTTCACAAAATGGGTTGAAGCCAAGCCACTGGCAAAAATCACAGCCGAGGCAATGAAGCAATTTATTTGGAGCCACATCATATGCCGTTTTGGCCTGCCCATGGAAATCGTGAGCGACAATGGCAAACAATTCACTGACAGGAAGATATCCAGTTGGTTCAAGGAATTGCACATCAATCAGGTCTTCACTTCAGCATACCATCCTCAAGGGAATGGCCAAGTGGAACGCGCGAACAAAAGCTTGCTGAATGGGCTGAAGAAAAGGTTGGAAGGAGAGTCCCATGCATGGGTCGAGGAGTTACCTAATGTCCTGTGGGCGCACAGGACATTAAGCAAAACCAGCAATGGCGAGTCCCCGTTCAGCCTAACCTATGGAACGGAGGCTATAATTCCAGCAGAGATTGGATGCCCATCCTATGGAGTGCTCATGATGAGTAAGACGGATAACGAGCAAGAAAGGAGGTTGGATCTCAATTTACTTGAGGGACGCAGAGAGACGGCTATCATCAGTGAAGCCAAATACAAGAAAAAGCTAGAAAAATACTACAATCAGCGCGTGAAAGAATGCCACTTCAAGAAGAATGATTTTGTTCTTCGGAACAATGAAGCTAGTCGCGCAATACCCCCAGGAAAGATGTCTCCCAACTGGGAGGGACCTTATCAAGTCTCGGAAGAATTGGGAAAAGCCGCATACGCTTTAAAAGATTTAAATGGAAAGAAGATCCCGCGCACATGGAACGCAGCACAACTTAGAAAATGTTTCATGTAAAAGTTGTCAAGTTTGTAATCAAGGCTTTGTAAGCCATTATGAATAATGATACGCTCTATTTTAATATGCGTTCTATTACCTTTTGCATACATGTTTCACACTTCTCTTTATTAATTTTGAGCAATATGACAACATTGTATTGACATCAAACTAAAAATAAAACGAAGTAAAACATACATGCGCGAGCTTCAAGCTCAGACACGTTAACGAGTTTTAACTCTGAAACGTCAGGGCCTTAGCCCAATAATATGAGCCTTAGCTCAAATTACTCATAGCATCCATCCTACGTATTGCGCAGCCGGACCATAAAAATACCTAAGCACAACTAAGGCAAAGCACATGCCAAAGCATAGTTGTTAAGGTCTCAGGTCGGGGCCGCGCATGAGATTATAATGGATATAGACAGAGTAAAACATACTGGCACGTAAAGGCTAAAAAACTCATTCATAATTCCCTATAATAAATGCACAATAACGTCGCGCAAAAGAGGAATAATGAAATGCCAAGGCACGTGTCAGCATATTCAGAATATCGCAAAGTAACTTGAAATATGACAACTGTTAAGGATCAAGTAAAAATAATTTCCGTACAACCTCGTTCAAGTTTCAATGTGTAAGCATACCTTATATTCAACAAGCACACGCATGCAATATAAAGAGATGAATTGGGAATGCGCAAGATGCGAATAAGGGAAAAACAAAATTTCATTCCAAAATATAGAAGTTCACAAATTTACAAATGATGAGGTAGAAACTACAAACACAACTAAAAAAAAAACAAAAAGGGTTTTTCAAGTCTCTGTGTTAATGTCAGCCTCTTCATCTTCCTCATCATTATTTTCTCCCTCAGCATCTGGCACAGCTCGCTCCTCGTCATCTCCAAATTTACCATAATCAAGCTGTTCGTCTTGAATATAGTCGTCTTCTGTCATGATAGCGTCAGGAGTAGGTCCTTTGGCCACGCCAGAGCCACTGGCAGAGGTAGCGTTGCCCGCGCCATCATCATTGACACCAGTCCCTTCACATTCATCAAGTAATTTCTTTAAAGCGCCAAGATCGGGCTGGTCAGCAAGCGCGGCTATCTGCAAGTCACAAGGAACAGTATAAGTACAAAAGATTATGAAAATAAGTCAAGTAAACACATTAAAGTTAAAATACCTGCTCAAGGATTGGAATTTGAGTATTCAAGTACTTCTCCCCCACCTCAGCCATGTCAGCGCAGACAGCGTCGAGCTGATAAGGGTAGTCGGATGGATTCTTCTTTAGCATGCCATATTCATAACCATCCTTAAACCCCTCAGCCCGACCCACCAAGCGCGACGCCGCATTACAGTCCATCACAAGGGTCTGGAACTCGTCTGAATATTTCATGGCATAAGCGCAACGAGTCACACCCTGTGAAACCAGCCAATGACGATCCTGCGCAAGAGAAGAGACAGACGTCTCAAAAGCAGGAATCTGAGAGTTTAACAACTCAACAGTTTCTTTGGCTTGCTTCAGCTCTTCCTTTTCGGACGCCGCCGCCGCCAAGGCCTCTTTCTTCTCTGCTTGCGCAGCAACAAGCTCTTCTTTCAGGCGCGCAACCTCACTTTCCAACAAAGATTTTTCAATATTAACCTGCGCAATAGTTTGGTCACGCGCCTCCACTGCCAACTCCAGGTCACGCGCTTGACGCGCGTGCTTTGCCGCATCTGCCTCTGCCACTTGTAGTTTCTCCCGCGCAGCTTGCAGCTCAAGCCCGCGCTTCACAAAAGCAGCGTTGGAACTAGCCCGGTTCTCGCTAAGTTCTGCTTGGAGTTTCTCAGCCTTCTCTCGGGCATCAGAAAGATTCCAAGCAGAAATCTTAGCCTCTTGCTTGGCTTCCACAAGGGCATCACGTACCTTTATATAATCATTGCAAAGCTCTTGGGAGGCAGCAAAAAACGCAGACCCAGCAAAAAGGTGGTCATTAAGCAAATCCACGCAAGCGCGGTCCTCTTGAAACCTCCTTTCAGCTAGAGGAACAGAGTGAGCCCAAAAGTCTTCACATACGCCCAAGGATTGGAATGAGCTCTCTTCAGTGATACTCCAGCTCGGGCGGTATATGTGATCGGCTCCCTACAAGCACAAAGCATCGCAAAGAAACGTTTTAGTTATCTAAACACTAATTTGGAAGTCTGCGCAGCGGAGCAAAATAAAGTTATACCTGAGGAGAACTGGCAGAAAGGTTAGCGCCAGCTGATGAGCTCCTGCCTGCCCCATGAGAAGAAGGCTGCGCCACGAAATCGCGTGGCGCTGTAGGGCTTTCGCGGCCACCATCAGAATTTTCAAAATCAACCTCCTCATCATCCTCTATAACAGGTCTCTTCTCCTGCGACTTGGAAGAATCAAAAATAGTCTCACGAGGAGGGCTGCGCGCAGGAGGAGGTGAGGGAGGTCTTGACGCTGTTAGAGTAGTGCGAAATATAGTCTCCTGCTCCTTAGTGATCCCAATAAGGGGAGATTCAGTACTTGTTGGAGCAGGTGCAGAACTAACGGCGCCAGCGCTAGCAGTGCCACCAGCAGCTTGTGTGCTAGCTATAATTCCTATGAAAAAACCAACAAGGAGAAATGATTCATGACTTGAACTAAAGGAAAAAATCAGACAATCAAAGTGCAATAAATACCTTGGCGCACCGCAGTCCGCGAATTAAGCATCGCCATGAAGTCCATTTTCCCCCTTTTTGAGGGCAAAACAGAGGACTTCAAAACAACCTTCGGCATAGCCTTGGCACCTTGCTGCGCTTGAGGTTGAGCCATCAACGTTGCCGACTCTACAAACATTTGAGTGAACAAAGCTTCATTAATAACTCTATCGGAATCACGCTCATAAAACAACAAAATATAAACAAAGTATACCTGTTGGAGAAGACGAAACAGCAGGCGCAGCACCGCTTCCCTTGTCCGCCGCGCGCAGAGATGAGGTGGCAGCACCATACCTCGTGTGGACTGGAGGACTGCCCACACCTTGAGGCAAAGAAGACGAGAAAAACTTGGAAGTAAAACCCTTGGTTTTCTCAAGTCCCTTCACTTGAGTAGGAGGAAGATTCTGGGCAACAAAGGCATCATCTTTTTTCTGTTTTTTACTGGCCCCTGCGCCAGTCTTGCCTTTAGCCTTACGCTTGAGTTTTTGCGCTTCAGCTTCTGCCTCCTCCCCTTCCTCTTCCACAGGCTCCAACTCATAATTAGCGAGCGCATCTACAATACGCGCAACAGAAATGTTAAAACCAAATTTGGTATTCTAAGGGCCTAAACACAAATACAAGGGCTTACCAGGCGCATCGCTGTCAAAGCAAAACTCTAAGTCGACAGGGATGAACATATCATCGAAGCGATCAGGGAAAGCAACTTCCCCAGCGTTCAGGGCGATAGAGCCACCTTCTGTATGCTCGTCATAGGCGGCGTGGATGTATTCCTTGCTTTCTGCATAAAACAAGACAAGTGATATCAACAAAACGAATTATACTCGCGCAAAATTAATGCAATGAACAAACAACCCACCTAAGCCATCAACATGGATGACAGGCTCAGTCTCGCTGTCTGTCCACCTCTTGCTCATACCAACCTCCACCAACGCTTCCTCGCAAATATTCTTGGCGGGGGATGATTCAGCAGTTAATTTTTTAACCCATGTGCCCGTTGGGTTCTTAAGGACATTGTCATCCGCGGGCGCAGAAGTGATCGCGCGCACAGTCATGTGGATTGGAATAACACCAGCTTTGACGTAGAAAAACTTCTCAGTCCAGTCATGAAGGTTCTTAAAAGTGACAGTAGAGCAATTAACCTTCTGACTGCGCGGAGTAAACGAAAACCAAGAATCTTGAACCTTTGGTTTATAAAAATATTGAAAGCGGCGAGGAGTAGGCTCTTCGCGCTGAGCTTTGCACATAAACTCAAAATGAGTCATGTGCACCAACCCAAAAGGGTGAACTTGGGATATGTGAATCCCATAAAATTGAAGGAGCGCACCTATAAACCTTATCATCGGAAGACGAAGGTTACAGTGAGTAAGAAAATGAGAATATAGAGAGATATAGCCGGCAGGAGGATCCGCAGTCGTCTGCCCGGCTGCCGGGAGCACCTTACCACCCTGACCATCAGTCCCACTATGAATAATCTTCTCAATCACCTCCTCATTCGCCTCTTCTCCGGTGACCGTAAAATACCTCCGGCCGACGGTCTCCTTATACTCGCTCAACATCCTCTGCCTCAGCTCCTGAAAGTCCATCATCAGCTCCTTCAGCTTCTTCCTCAACCCGTTCGCCACCGCAGTCCTCGTCCGATCCACAGGCGTCCCCAATTTACACCCGGACAGTCTCCGACTCTCAGCGTTTGCACGGTCCATCTCCTCAAGGCGGGCCTTAATCGTCTTGGCCTTCTTCAACACACTAACAATGTTACTATTAATTAAGCGTCGGTTGGATTTCAACGCGTCCGGGTTGTGGAGCGATTTGGATTCCGTGGTTGGCGGATTCGAGCTGAGCTAGGGTTTCACGGATGGAGTGCATCTCCTGTTTGACTAGCTCGGCTTCATGTAGGAAGTCGGTGAGGCGGTGATCGGGCTGCTGGATGGGTTGCATCTGGAGGTGGGGGTCGGGGCCGGATTCGAGGTCTCGGTCTTTCATGGTGGCTTTCTTGAGATCGACATAGCTTGTGAATGATTTAGTGAGGAGATCGTTCATGGTGAATGAAGTTGGAATTGGAATGAATCTGGGTTTGATTGATGAAGGAGAAAGATTGAAATTGGAAAGTGGGGGTTTGAAGTGGGGGATTTGATTTGGGAATTTATTTATTATGAATATTGGGGATAAAGTAGCCGTTGAAGATTTTGGTTGGGGGGGGGGGGGGTGTTTAACGGCTCTATGATTTTGATTTGGGAAAGTATTTATTTATTGTGCTTTAATTGATTAAATGAAACTGTTTTGATTTACACAAATGCAATTTTTTTTTTGAATAAAGTCACTTTAGTTTTGGTAAGGTTGTAAATTGTAATAATAAGTTGTGTTTAACTTTCATTAATGATTATGTTGTTTTTGTAGCTGAAATTTTAGTTCACATTTTTTTCCAGTTTTTTTGTTAATAAATTTTAGTTGTCTGAGTAAATGTATATATATTAGGAAAACAAACAAAATATCATTATGAAAAGGAAAAAGGAAAAATATACCATGTAAAATCATGTATAGAGATTTTGCAATTGGATGTGATCTTCATTACACACCACCCTTATGCTGACTGTACATGTCTATATGGGTCGTATAGGGCTACGCATAATTCACAAGTGTACAAAGAGAAATTTTTTTTGCAACCTATACGATCATATAGACATATACAAGGCATATAAGTATTTAATTGCTTGTAACACCTGGTACATCATAAAACCTATACGGGTCATATAGGGCTATATGACCGTAAGAAAATTTTTTGTAGGAAAACGTCATAATAAATCTTAAACGAAGGTTATCTGCAAATTACTTAGCTAAGTATGTTATACAAATTTAAATTGAGTTTAACTTATTATATTATTCAACATTTCAATACTTTACTCATCTTCAAGTGTTTATGAAAATATAACCTCATAAGACATTTACAATCTCTCTAACTTTCAGAATAAAGATAACAAACACATTATAAAAGTGTCTAATTTTTTTTATTTTTATTATTTTTCTATACAACTCGTATAGAGCTATACGAGGCACCAGAAACAACAACCGACAACGTCCGACACAAACTGATACAACTCAGGTGTTATACGACCAGTATAACCCTATACAAGCCGTATAAATAAAAAATGATGTTTAAGATTCATATTGGTGTATGAACATTCTAAGCCTTCTGCAATATAAATGGTCAATAAATGGATTTTATTTTACATTTTCCTAAAAAGAAAGTTCAATTTATAAGCGTTACCTTTTTTTTTATTTTAAATTTAATAATATCAAAAATTCAATTTCAGTCCCTTCTTATCTTCTTTGTTGTCCGCACTCTTATTTTCACCCTCCTACAAACTTCACGGCTGATAATTTATACCACGTTAATGATTATACTCAACAAGTGTTTACGGTGCGTTGCGCCGAGACAGCTGGTAAAACTCTATCGTTGAAACCCGTATGTTGTAATACCCCAATTGGTTACAACAGTAAGTCATCGTGAATTCAGACATTATCGAATGTGCTCGTTATGGTACAGACACCGATGGTAAAGCCTAAGCGTTAAACCCAAAAATAAATTTGTCAATTTAACATCTAAAAATAAATAAAACATTTGATGTTTATTTGGTCGATAAACCCGGGCAATGGTAAAACTTAAGCGTTGTCAGAGTCCAAGACCTTGAGGTAGTAACTCGACACTGAAGAGGTATGTACCCGCCTCAACACCGAGCGAGGCGGGTCAACCCACAAGACATAAAGAGGCTTGAAATCAAGATATTATGAAGGCACAAAGCCAAAACCTATGCGCATGGCGCATATCACATGCTCATGCATCACATATGCTCACGCATCACATATGCTCAAGCATCACATATGCTCACGCGTATCACATGCTCACGCACCATATATGCTCACGCATATCACCTCTGCGCGTGGCGCATCCGCGCGTGGCGCATATCACATGCTCACGCATCATACATGCTCACGCATATCACATCTGCGCGTGGCGCATCCGCGCGTGGCGTATATTACATATGCTTGTGCATATCACATCTGCGCATGAAACATCTGCGCGTGAGAATAAAGAGAAGACCTCGCGCATCCTCAGGATAAGCGCATATCACACATGCACATAATCAACCTCGTCCTTATCCAAATCAGGATAAGGACAACCTTGATTGTGCACGTCAGACAACCTTCCAGAAGGTATCCTTTAAGAAATAAGAATATTCTGATGTTGACAGCTACCAATGAAAGGTGGACAACTCAGCAAAACCCATGTGCTACCACGTGATTGCACATGGGTCAGGTGAAATACCTGGGTCAGAGAATAATCAATGAAAAAGCACCAGGTGTCCCAAGGACACGTGGCGCAAAGCAACAGGAGGAGGCCAAAAAGGCCCTAATGGGATCTGAGCCCAATCATTGGAAACCCTAGCACTATAAATACCACACCACCTCCACAAGGAGGGAGGACAGCAAATAGTAAGCAAGAAAATACATTCCAATTACTCACTCTCAGATTATTATTATCTTCTCCTACAATCTCTTATTCTCACACCGGAGGGTTACCCCAAAGAGGACCCCTCTGTCCCTTTCTGAGGGGTAAGTTTACGGTGCTGTTCATTTTGTAGGTGGAAGAATCCAGATTCCAGAGAACCATCGGTGAAATAGCATAATCATACCCGAGGAAAGTTGATCTTCTACCAGTGAGTCGATCCACGTTTCTTCATTGGCGCCATCACCTGTTACAACGGCAACAAAATCTCATCAGTTCTCTCTAAAAAATTTCACCATGGTTTCTGGTGTTCGTAACAGCGATCAAGTTCTGGAGGATATTGAGCGTGGGGATGTTAATGAGGGACAGCAGTTTCTGAGGGTGCCGCGTGATTCTGCGCGCACCACCAGTAACCATCCCTTCATCACAACTCCTCATAGCCAGACTGAAACTCCTCCAGACGATCTCACGTTCCAAAATCTTACCGGCGCGAAACAAAAAGGACCAATGGGTCCAGAAGATGAAACCAATGACCCTAAAGAATGGCTCATAAACGAGCAACGACGTCTAATGGACAAGTACAATGAGCTGGTCAAACACAAAAAGTTAGCCGACTTAACACAAAGGCTAGCGTTTGATAAGCAAACCGTTCATGGAACAAAAAGGGCGCGCGCGCCGGAAGATGGTCACTCTGTTCACACTGAACACGCTGAGTTTAGTGATGAAGAAGTGCACAGCATGAGGAAGACGCGAGATACTCATGCAGGAGGCTCACAGCTCCGCGCGCACGTGAACATGGCGCCTGGAGCCAAAGCCGATCTGGATCTGTACACACCGTACAGCCCACCAGTGAGAGGGCAAGTGGACGTAACCACACCATACAGGCCAGCCATCTTGGTGAAGCATTCAAAATTCACTGAGCGCATCGCGAAGGCTCCCATTCAGCACAAAACCAAAATGCCAAGTGGTTTGGGCAAGTACGACGGCACAACTGATCCAGACGATTTCCTACAAGGTTTTTACAACACTGGAAACCTAGAAAGCTGGACGATGCCAACATGGTGTCACATGTTTGCTCGCTGCCTTACGGGCGCGGCGCGTGTCTGGTTCGAAAGCTTGCCGACTGGGCAAATCGATGGGTTCGAAGAGCTATTGGAAAAGTTCCAAGCTCACTTCGTACAGCAGCGCAGACACACGCGCGACCCTGATGACATCATGCACTGCATGCGCAGGAATGATGAAACGATTGAAGACTACATAACTCGTTTCAATCATGAATCTCTTGCCATCGGAGGTATCACTGAGCAACTCTTGCGCGTGGCCTTTATACAAGGTGCGCGCAGTGATCAACTCCGCAGAGCTCTCGTGAGCAGAGATGGCATGCCAACCACTTGGGCTAAGCTAATGGAAGCATCGCGAGTCTTCGCGCGAAATGAAAAACAAATTGCCCAAGATAGAGCAAGAGAAAGAGGGCATCAAGTAGAGGCACCGCGCAACAACGAAAGAAGGGGCAAACAAAACTCTGTATGGTCCAGGTTGCAACAAACCAGTTTTTCTCCCGCAGAAAAGCAGGCGCAACCAAGCTCACCCCAGCCCCAAAAAGACATTCGTAATCGCGGAGAGGGTGACATGAGGGAATGTGGCAGAGATCCTAATAGACCTCTACCAAGAATATGGACCCCCCTCACTAAAACGCCTTCACAAGTGTTAAGCACTGAGAATGTCCAGTTCAAAAGCCCCAAGCCACTACACTATAAGGGACCTTCAAACAGTGGCAAGTACTGTGAGTTTCACAAGTCCACAGGGCACAACACTGATGCATGCCACCATTTGAAGGATGCAATTGAAAAAGATGTGAAATCAGGCAAGTTGGCTCACCTGGTGAAAAACCCAAGACCAGAAAATGAACAACCAGAAGGAACCCCAGCCAACAAAAAGTTCAAAAGAATCTGTGTAGCCGAGAGAGGAAGGCAAGGGCAACGATCGAGAAAGAGAAGCGCGCAAGTCCAAGGAGATTGGCGCGAGCAACAAGTAATTTTCCCAAGAATCAGGGGAGGCCCTTCTATCAGCAGTCCTCTTGTCATCACTACACACATTGCTCATTATGAAGTGTCAAAAGTCCTGGTGGACACTGGCAGCGAATCAGACATCATGTATGAGCAATGTTTCAGGAAGTTGGATCCAGCAGACCAAGCAAGGCTAGAAATTGTGAATGCACCAATCTCTGGTGTTTCAAATGAAATCATTCACCCCTAGGTCAAATACAATTTGAACTAACTATGGGGGATGAGAAACACAAGCGAGCCGAAGTTGTCAACTTCTTGGTCTTGCCCACCACTTCTTGCCACAATATGATCTTGGGTAGAGGAACGATTGCCCAATTCAACGCCATACCGTCGCCAGCGCACGGCGCGTTGGGGTTCCCAACACCAACAGGTGTAACATTTGTATACCGAGATCATTTGTGTGCAGTAACAAGTACACCACGGGAAGGGAGAATGAAACTTCCAATGGCAGACAACGCGCCAGAGGAATGGATTCTCAACCCAAAATTCCCAGAGCAAACACTCACAATTGGCGCTACGATATCAGACGACACGAGGTTGAGAATGAAAAGATTGCTCACAACATATATGTCGGTCTTCGCGTGGCAACACTCTGATATGACTGGGGTTCCGCGAGACCTGGCGCAACATTCTCTCAACACGTTCAAGTCTGTAGAGCCAATTGCTCAAAAGAAGAGAGTCATGGGGGATGAGAAGGCGAAGGCCATGAATGAGCAAGTTGAGGATCTACTGCGCGCAAACATCATCCGCCCGATACGATACCAGACATGGGTAGCCAATCCTGTGATGGTAAAGAAGAGTAACGGGTCATGGAGGATGTGCATTGACTTCAAGGACCTCAACAAAGCATGTCCAAAAGATTGTTACCCCCTCCCAAATATCGACGCGAAGGTGGACTCTGTGGCGCCATTCAAGCTCAAATGTTTCCTGGATGCCTACAAGAGCTATCACCAGATTCAAATGGCACCACAAGACGAGGACAAGACCTCCTTCAGAACCAACAAGGGTGTTTTTTGTTACACAAAAATGCCCTTTGGTTTGAAGAATGCGGGAGCCACCTACCAAAGACTTATGGATGCGGTTTTCAACGAGCAAATCGGAAGAAACCTAGAAGTCTACGTGGATGATTTGGTGATCAAAAGCAGGGAGGAAAAACAAATGCTCAAAGACATCGAAGAAACCCTTTCGCGCCTAAAGGAAGTAAACATGAAGCTCAACCCGAGTAAATGCACTTTCGGCGTACAAGAGGGGAAATTTCTAGGTGTAATGGTCACCAAGGATGGGTTCAAGGTGAACCCAGAGAAGGTGGAGGCCATCCTTGACATGCCCTCGCCATCCACCATGAAAGAAGTTCAAAAGTTGAATGGTAGATTGGTATCAATCAACAGGTTCCTAGCGAACCATGCAAGCAAATCTACCCCATTCGTTAACACATTGAGAAATTGCATAAAGAAAAGCCAATTCAAGTGGACGCCTGAGGCTGAGCAAGCTTTCAATGAGATAAAAGAATGTCTGATAAATCTGCCCGCGCTCACAGCTCCACTTCCTGGTGAAACTTTGACATTGTACCTGTCAGCAGGAGAGCGCGCCATCGGCGCAGTATTGTTGGTGGATCGCAAGGGAATCCAAACACCAATATATTATGTGAGTCGGGTGCTGACAGATCCTGAGACGCGCTACTCTATCATGGAAAATTTAGTTTTGTCACTAACACACGCGTCGCGCAAGCTTCATAGATATTTCAATGGTCATCCTATTGAAGTTCTGACTGGTTACAACATCCAGCAAGTCTTGCGGCGTCCCGCGCTCTCAGGAAGGCTGACAAAATGGGCGCTGGAATTAGGAGAGCACACGATCGCCTATAAGCCCCGTCCAGCAATAAAGGGACAAGTCTTAGCTGATTTCATCACATAAATCCCTGAAGGAAAAATTGAAGAGGCTCAGCGCGAGGTAGACCCTCCGCAAGCCAATGATGAAGAAAATGTTTGGAGATTATTCACTGACGGAGCTTCAAACAACGAAGGGTCCGGCGCAGGCCTCAAACTGGTGGATCCAGAGAATCATGAATATACTTACGCAATCAGGTTGGATTTCAAGAGCACCAACAATGAAGCTGAGTATGAAGCTCTGTTGGCTGGCCTGCGCATCGCGCACAAATTCGGAGTTAAAAAGCTAGAGGCCCATGTTGATTCATACTTGGTAGCAGCACAGGTCAATGGCCTTTATGATGCCAAAGAGAACACCATGCCTCTGTATCTAGAGCAGGCGAAAAAGCTCATCGAGCAATTTGACTGCTTCAGAATCATACATATTCCGCGCAGTGAAAACAAGTCTGCTGACGCGCTGAGTAAGATGGCATCAACCAGCTTCGATCATTTTGGCAAAGATGTCAGAGTAGAAGTAATGAGCAACCCGTCGGTGGGAGCGAAGTCTGTCCTTGTAACTCATACAACACCTTCATCATGGATAACTTCAATAATGGAATTCTTGATGGAGGGAAAGGTACCAGACGATCGCGCACAGGCGAGGAAGATAAGACACAACTCGCAGAACTATGAACTGCTTGATGGTACATTATATCGACACTCTTATCTTGGACCACTCATGAAATGCCTAGATGCTGATGAAGCAAGCTATGTGATCAGAGAGATACACGAAGGAATCTGTGGAATACATGCTGGCCCGCGCATGGTGGTTGCCAAGGCAATGAGCGCAGGTTACTATTGGCCAGGCATGTACTTGGACGCGTTAAAAGAGATCCAAAAATGCAAAGCGTGTCAGAGCTATGCGCCAAACACCATGCGGCCAAAGAACAACTTGATTCCGGTGACCTCCGCATGGCCTTCCCACAAATGGGCCATCGATATTGTGGGTCCCCTACCGCAAGCGCAAGGGCGAGTAAAATTTTTGGTAGTGGCAGTAGACTATTTCACAAAATGGGTTGAAGCCAAGCCACTAGCAAAAATCACAGCCGAGGCGATGAAGCAGTTTATTTGGAGCCACATCATATGCCGTTTTGGCCTTCCCATGGAAATTGTGAGCGACAATGGCAAACAATTCACTGACAGGAAGATATCCAGCTGGCTCAAGGAATTGCGCATCAACCAAATTTTCACTTCAGTATACCACCCTCATGGGAATGGCCAAGTGGAGCGCGCGAACCAAAGCTTGCTAAATGGGCTGAAGAAAAGGTTGGAGGGAGAATCCCATTCTTGGGTCGACGAGCTACCTAATGTCCTGTGGGCGCACAGGACATTAAGCAAAACCAGCAATGGCGAATCCCCGTTCAGCCTAACCTATGGAACGGAGGCTATGATTCCAGCAGAAATTGGATGCCCATCCCATAGAGTGCTCATGATGAGCAAGATTAATAACGAGCGCGAAAGGAGGTTGGATCTCAACTTACTTGAAGGGCGCAGAGAGGCGGCTATCATCAGTGAAGCCAAATACAAGAAAAAACTGGAAAAATATTACAATCAGCGCGTGAAAGAATGCCACTTCAAGAAGAATGATTTTGTCCTTCGAAACAATGAAGTTAGCCACGCGATACCCTCGGGAAAGATGTCCCCCAATTGGGAGGGACCTTATCAAGTCTCGGAAGAATTGAGAAAAGGCGCATACGCTTTAAAAGATTTGAATGGAAAGAAGATCCCGCGCGCATGGAACGCGGCACAGCTTAGAAAATGTTTCATGTAAAAATTGTCAAGTTTGTAATCAAGGCTTTTTAAGCCATTATGAATAATGATACGCGCTATCTTCTCTTAATGTGGATTCTATTACCTTTTGCATACATGTTTCACACTTCACTTTATTAATTTTGAGCAATATGACAACATTGTATTGACATCAAAACAAAAAATAAAACGAAGTAAAACATACATCCGCGAGCTTCAAGCTCAAACGCGTTAACGAGTCTTAACTCTAAAACGTCAGGGCCTTAGCCCAATAATATGAGCCTTAGCTCAGGGCCTTAGCCCAATAATGTGAGCCTTAGCTCAAATCACTCACAACATCCATCCTACATGCTGCGCAGCCTGACCATAAAAATACCTAAGCACAACTAAGGCAAAGCACATGCCAAAACATAGTTGTTAAGGTCTCAGGTCGAGGTCGCGCATGAAATTGTAATGGATATCTGAGTAACACATACTGACACGTAAAGGCTAAAAAACTCATAATTCCCTATAATAAATGCGCGATAACGTCGCGCAAAAGAGGAATAATGAAACACCAAGGCACGTGTCAACATAATCAGGATATTGCAAAATCACTTACAATATGACAAGGATTAAGTAAAATAATTTCCTTACAACCTTGTTCTTATTTCAACGTGCAAGCATATCTTATATTCAACAAGCAAACATGCAATATAAAGAGATGAATTGGGAATGCGCAAGATGCGAATGAAGGGAAAACAAAATTTCATTCCAAAGCATTGAAGTTTACAAATTTACAAAGTGATGAGATACAAACTACAAATAAAACAAAACATGAAGGGCTTCTCAAGTCTCTATATCGATGTTAGCCTCTTCATCGCCCTCATCACCTCCCTCAGCATCTGGCGCAGCCCGGTCCTCATCATCTCCAAACTGACCATAGTCAAGTTGTTCGTCTTGAATGGAGTCTTCTATCACAATAGTGTCAGGAGCGGGTCCTTTGGCCACGCCAGAGCCGCTAGCAGGGGCAGCATTCCCCGCGCCATCATCGCCACCACCAGCCCCTTCACACTCATCAAGTAGCTTCTTTAGCGCGCCGAGGTCGGGCTGGTCAGCAAGCGCGGCTATCTGCAAATCATAAGAAAAAGTATGAGTACAAAAAGACTTGGAAAATAAGTCAAGGTAAACTCATTAAGGTTAAAATACCTGCCCAAGGATGGGAATGGGAGTATTCAAATACTTCTCCCCCATCTCGGCCATGTCCGCGCAGACAACGTCGAGCTGATAAGGGTAGTCGGATGGGTTCTTCTTCAGCACGCTATATTCACAACCATCCTTGAACCCTTCAGCTCGACCCACCAAGCGCGAGGCAGCGTTGCAATCCATCACAAGGGTCTGAAACTCGTCTGAGTATTTCATCGCGTAAGCGCAATGAGTCATACCCTGTGAGATTAGCCATTGGCGATCCTGCGCGAGGGAAGAAACAAACGTCTCAAGAGCAGGAATCTGAGAGTTTAACAACTCAACAGTTTCCTTGGTCTGTTTCAGCTCCTCTCTGTCGGACGCTGCTGCCGCCAAGGCCTCTTCCCTTTCCGCTCGCGCAGCATCGAGTGCTTCCTGGCTAGACGCTGCCGTCGCCAAGGCTTCATCTTTCTCTGCCCGCGCGGCCGCAAGCTTCTTCTTCAGGCCCGCAACCTCACTCTCCAATGATGATTTGTCAGTTATAGACTGCACAAGAGCTTGGTCACGCGCCTCCGCGTCCAGCTCCAAGTCGCGCACTCGCCGCGCGTACTTGGCCGCGTCCGCCTCGGCCGCCTGTAGCTTCTCCCGCGCAGCCTGTAGCTCATGCCCGCGCTTCACAAAGGCAGCGTTGGCACTTGCTCGGTTTTCGCTGAGCTCTGCTTGGAGTCTCTCAGCTCTCTCTCGAGCATCAGAAAGATTCCAAGCAGATACTTTAGCCTCTTGCTTGGCTTCCGCAAGAGCATCACGTACCTTTACGTAATCATAGCGAAGCTCTTTGGGAGGCAGCAAAGAAAGCCGACCCAGCGAACAGATGGTCATTGAGCAAGTCCACGCAAGCGCGGTCCTCCTGAAACCTCCTTTCAGCTGGAGGCACAGAATGAGCCCAGAAGTCCTCACACACACCCATGGACTGAAATGAGCTGTCCTCAGTAATATTCCATCTCGGGCGGTAAATGTGATCGGCTTCCTGCAAACACAAAGTAATGATCTAAGTCATCAAAACACTAATATGGAAGTCCGCGCAGCGGAGCAAAACGAACTTATACCTGCGGGGAGCAAGCAGAAAAGTCAGCGCCAACCCCACGAGAAGACTGCGCCGCGAAATCTCGTGGAGCTGCAGGGCTGGCGCGGCCGCCGTCGGAGTCTTCAAGTTGAACCTCCTCATCTTCCTCTGAAACAGGCCTTTTCTCCTGCGACCTGGAAGAACCAAAACCAGTCTCGCGATGAGGGCTGCGCGCAGGAGGAGGTGAGGGAGGTCTCGACGCCGCCAGATCAGCGCGTAAAACGGCTTCCTGCTCCTTAGTAATCCCGATGAGGGGAGATTCAGTGCTTGCAGGAGCAGGAGCAGAACCAACGGCGCTGGCGCCGGCGCCAGCAGCTTGTACGCCAGCTATGACTCCTATGAAAAAATCAACAAAGAGAAATGGTTCATGACTTGATCTAAGAGAAAAGTCAGAAAATAAAAGCGCAATGCATACCTTGGCGCACTGCCGTTTGCGAGTTAAACATCGCCATGAAGTCCATTCTCCCCTTTTTTGAGGGTAAAACGGGGGACTTCGAAGCAACCTCCGGCGCAGCCTCGGTACCTGGTTGTGCCTGAGGTTGACCCACCAAGGTCGCCGGCTCTACAAACATTTGAGTGAGCAAAGATTCATTAATAATTCTATCCGAATCGCGCTCATAAAACATAAAGTATAAACAAAGTATACCTGTCGAAGAGGAAACAGCAGGCGTAGCACCGCTTCCCTTTTCTGCCACGCGAAGGGAGGAGGTGGCGGCACCATACCTCGTGTGGACAGGAGGTCTGCCCACATTTTGAGGCAAGGAAGACAAGGAAAACTTGGAGGTAAACTCCTGGGTTTTCTCAAGTCCCTTCGCCTGAGTAGGAGGATCCTGAGCAACAGGGGCATCATCTTTCTTCTGTTTCTTACTGGCCCCTGCGCCAGTTTTCCCTTTAACTTTACGCTTTAGTTGGGGCACCTCAGCCTCCTCCTCCTCCTCCTCTTCCGCGAGCTCCAGCTCGTAGTTTTCGAGCGCATCTACAATACGTGCAACAGAAGTGTTAACCAAATTTGGTATTATAAAGGCATAAGCATAAGTACAAAGGCTTACCAGGCGCGTCGCTGTCAAAGCGAAATCCCAGATCTACAGGGATGAACATGTCATCGAAGCGATCGGGGAAGCCAACTTCCCCAGCGCCCAGCGCGACAGAGCCACCCTCCATATGCTCATCATAGGCGGCGTGGACATACTCCTTGCTTACTGCACAAAACAAGACAAATGATATCAGCAAAACGAATTATATTCGCGCAGAAGTAATGCAATGAGTTAATAACTTACACAAGCCGTCAACTTGGATAACAGGCTCAGTCGCGCTGTCGCCCACCTCCTGCTCATACCAACCCCCACCAGCGCCTCCTCGCTAATGTTCTTGGCGGGGGATGGTTCAGCAGTCAACTTTTTAACCCAGGCGCCAGTTGGGTTCTTGAAGACACCCACATCCGCGGGCGCAGAAGAGATCGCGCGCTTGGTCATGCGGATGGGGATCACACCAGCCTTAATATAGAAAAATCTCTCAAACCAGTCATGAAGGCTCTTGAAGGAAACAGTGCAGCACTTGACCTTCTGACTGCGAGGAATAAATGAGAACCAAGAATCTTGGATCTTTGGCTTATAAAAAACCTGAAAGCGCCGAGGGGTGGGCTCCTCGCGCTGTGATTTGCACATGAACTCAAAGTGAGTCATGCGCACAAGTCCAAACGGATGGACTTGGGATATGTGAATCCCATAGAATCGAAGCAGCGCACCCACAAACCTTGTCATCGGGAGACGAAGGTTGCAGTGGGTGAAAAAATGGCAATACAGGGAGATATAGCCGGTGGGCGGATCCGCCGCCGTTTGCCCAGCCGCCGGCAGCATGCAGCCATACTCAGGGAGAAAACCCTTAGAGGCGATAAGACTGTCAAAATCGGACTGCGTCAGTTTACAGGGGATCTCATCCCACTTCTTCACTGCCTTGACCTTCCCCACCTCCTCCGATGAGGCCTCGGCAGCCCTTTTCCCCTTGCCGGTCTTCTTCAAAGTAGACATTACTAACGACTTCACACGGCGTTGGCTGGGGAAGATTGTGGTGTCTGGGATATCAGACATACAACTGTAAAATCGGACAGAGGATACTTCAAGAACGAAAGTCTGGAAGCAATAGACAGGCAATCGGAACAAAATGGAAGGAAAAAGCTCTGAAATAACAAGGAAGATGAAGGATAAAAACTCAAAGGGCTTGCTTTTATAGGCCCGGGAGAGAGAGAAATTGGTACTGATCAGACTTCACGCGCCCCCACTCGTAGGTGTAAGCCAACGCGAGCGCGACACGTGTCCCTAACACTGTGTGAGGGGACACGAAAGGGAACGAAACAGGTACTGCCAGAGTTCACGCGCCACCACTCGCAGGTGTAAGCCAACGCGAGCGCGACACGTGTTCCTGACACTGTGTGAGGGGACATGAAAGGCAACTGTAGCACCTCGAGCACACGAAAAGTCTGACACGTCTCCATCTCTGACGCATGTCAGCAACAACCAACCACGTACAGGGACGATTCGTTTCAACCTAAAGGATAGAATTTCGCGCAACGATGAGCAATAAGAAGAAAAAGACAAACCCTATTAAAAGAGCAAACTATTAAGTCTAATATCTATCTTACCTCGCTCGCGCGAGACAAGACACACATTAGACTGGGGGGGCTTGAAGAGGTATGTACCCGCCTCAACACCGAGCGAGGCGGGTCAACCCACAAGACATAAAGAGGCTTGAAATCAAGATATTATGAAGGCACAAAGCCAAAACCTATGCGCATGGCGCATATCACATGCTCATGCATCACATATGCTCACGCATCACATATGCTCACGCGTATCACATGCTCACGCACCATATATACTCACGCATATCACCTCTGCGCGTGGCGCATCCGCGCGTGGCGCATATCACATGCTCACGCATCATACATGCTCACGCATATCACATCTGCGCGTGGCGCATCCGCGCGTGGCGTATATTACATATGCTTGTGCATATCACATCTGCGCATGAAACATCTGCGCGTGAGAATAAAGAGAAGACCTCGCGCATCCTCAGGATAAGCGCATATCACACATGCACATAATCAACCTCGTCCTTATCCAAATCAAGATAAGGACAACCTTGATTGTGCACGTCAGACAACCTTCCAGAATGTATCCTTTAAGGAATAAGAATATTCTGATGTTGACAGCTACCAATGAAAGGTGGACAACTCAGCAAAACCCATGTGCTACCACGTGATTGCACATGGGTCAGGTGAAATACCTGGGTCAGAGAATAATCAATGAAAAAGCACCAGGTGTCCCAAGGACACGTGGCGCAAAGCAACAAGAGGAGGCCAAAAAGGCCCTAATGGGATCTGAGCCCAATCATTGGAAACCCTAGCACTATAAATACCACACCACCTCCACAAGGAGGGAGGACAGCAAATAGTAAGCAAGAAAATACATTCCAATTACTCACTCTCAGATTATTATTATCTTCTCCTACAATCTCTTATTCTCACACCGGAGGGTTACCCCAAAGAGGACCCCTCTGTCCCTTTCTGAGGGGTAAGTTTACGGTGCTGTTCATTTTGTAGGTGGAAGAATCCAGATTCCAGAGAACCATCGGTGAAATAGCATAATCATACCCGAGGAAAGTTGATCTTCTACCAGTGAGTCGATCCACGTTTCTTCAGACACGAATTCGGTCGGTTTAAGTTACTTTCGTTACGGTACCGAAGATAAAAAATGGTAAAAATATATAAATTGAGGTGGACCAATGGGTGGCGTCGGTCGGTAAACTTGAACGTTGGTAAAACCTGAAAGTTATCGATCACAGTTGTTGAGGTTGTGAGTCTACGCAAATTCGGTTCGTTATATTTGTTACAGTGCCGGAACTAAGAAAAAATGATAACGATCAATCCGGTGCCACCAAGTGGCCCAATCGGCACTTAACGGCACCAACTTTCAAATAATAATAATAATAATAATAAATAATAATAATAATAATAATAATATGTAGATAAATGGATTTGTGTTTAGGTTAAATGGGGCTTGAGCATAAACAGAGCTGGCCTAGAGATAGGTCGGGTGTCAATCACTATTAGGGCCTGAGAGTTCATTATTGAGAATGGCTCGGAAATAATAATATTTTAAAAAAATTATGGGTTACTACAACTTTTTTCTAAGTTAGGGACATATTTAAAAAAAGAATATTTTAACCAGGTTAGTTAATATTACAAATAATTACTTACTCAATAGTTACGTCTTGAAGTTAAAAGCTACTCAAGCTAGCACAATGCCAAGTTAATTAATTAAAAGTTAGCCCAGAAGACTTAATTTTTTACTCAAGACCAATCATCAATAGCTCATCATATGTTTAATCTAAAATGACTTTGTTTATGGTATGATAAACTTTGATTTAGTCTACTGTTATTACAACTTCCGTAGATATTTTGAAAACAATTATGTATAAGCAAATTGTATTTTAATAATCTTACATTTTTGCAGTTGTCCGATAATAACTTCACTGGAAAAATTAATTACCACTAATTCCAACTTTCACACTAATTATTTTCATTGGACATTCGTTAAAATAAAAAAAATTAACGCAACTAAGGTTTTTTTCCTCCAAATTTCAATTTGATATTTAGGGTTTTTGATCGGAACGAGGAAAACTGTGGAGTCATGCATATCACTTATTCATTCCTTGTAGGTGTGAGCAAAGATTAAAAAAAGCCCTGCTAATTGAACCAAAACCGAAATATATCATAAAAACTGGTTTAGACTTTGGAACTATAGGTTTGGAATATGTTTGAAATTCTTGTAAGTGAAACCGGTTAACCGAATCCAAAACCGGTCAAAAACCAATCATAAATTCGGTTTCAACATGAAGTAAAGCTGAGACCAGATCATAACTGTAAGCACTAGGTCCCATGTAAATTAACCCGGTATTCTTCTTCTTCAATATTGTTTGTTCTAGGGTTCCATAATTCAATGGACACCAATCTATTACCCCCAAATCCACTCACGAATCACACCAATAAGGTCGACGACGCCGTATTTCAGTTCCACCGCATGATCCGTAAGAAGCCTCTTCCTTTACTAATCGAATTCAATAAACTCATCACTCAAATCGTCAAAATGAAACGTTACTCAACCGCAATATCCTTAATAAGCAAACTATACTTATTAAAAATATCAACTGATGCTTGTATGATGAACATTGCAATCAACTGTTTCTCTCATTTACGCCGAATCGACTTAGGCTTCGCTGTGTTCGGCTGCATAGTTAAACAAGGACACGAACCCTTGGTGTCCACTTACAACACCTTGTTGAAAGGATTAGTGTTAGAAGATAGGATTCTAGAGGCTGAGGTTTTGTTTAAGAAGTTGATTAAGCTTCGGATATGCGAACCAAACGAGGTCACGTACGGGACGGTGATGAACGGGCTCTGTAAAGGCGGGAATACGGGTATGTCGATTCGGTTGCTTAGGTTTATGGAGGAGAGAGGGTGTAAGCCAAGTAAGGAAGTGTATAGCGTGATTATCGATAGTTTGTGTAGGGATCGGAGAGTTGACGACGCGTTGAGGCTGTTTGCGGAAATGGTTGAGAAACGAGTGTCGCCGAGTGTTGTTACGTATAATTCGTTGATTTGTGGGTTGTGTGGGTTGGGTAGGTGGGAGGATGTTAAACGAATGATTTGGGAGATGGATAGAAGCGAGATTTGTCCCGATGTGCATACGTTTAATATTGTTGTGGATGCGTTTTGTAAAGAGGGAATGGTGGATGATGCGAAAAGTGTGGTTAATGTCATGGTTGAGCGAGGTGAGAAACCGGATGTTGTGACGTATAGTGCGCTGATAGATGGGTATTGTTTGCGAGGTCAAATGAAAGAAGCTACGAAGGTTTTTAATACCATGATTAGTAAGAAAATCGAGCCGAATGTTATTACTTTTAACAGTCTGATAAACGGGCATTGCAAAAGATCAAATGTTAACGAGGCGATGAAAGTGTTTAAGGAGATAACTAACAAGAAGTTGGAACCAACGGTTTCAACTTACAGTACGATGTTATATGGATTGTTTAAGATTGGGAGATCTATAGATGCTTTAAAACTGTTTGAACATATGCAGTCGGTAAATATAACTCCAAATTTCATAACTTATTCTGTTTTATTGGATGGACTATGTAAAAATCGTAGGGTTAACGAGGCGTTATCTTTGTTTCGTATAATTATAAACAATGGTGTGCATCCTAATGTGGCATTGTACACTGTTTTAATCGATGGTTGCTGCAAAAACGGGGAGCTTGGTGTTGCTTTGGATCTTTTTAGTGAACTTTGTTCACGAGGTTTGCAGCCAAATGTTGTAACATACAATGCGATGATTAATGGTTTGTGTAATGAGGGTTTGGTTGACGAAGTGAAGGATGTTGTTGTGAAAATGGAGAAGAGTGGTGTTTTTCCAAATAGTGTGACTTATAATATTATTCTTCAAGGAATTGTGAAATGTAAAGAGTTTGAAGATGTCTTGTTACATTTGAAAGAAATGGATGCACGGGGTTTTTCGGTTGATGCATCTTCGTTTTGCTTGTTGCTTCGTTCTCTCCCAGAAAAAGAACAAGATTCTAACTTTACTGATTTGTTAATAAAACTTGTGCCTCGGGGTATATTGAAATCCAAATTGCAACAAGTGAAATAGGCTTCTCGGTTAAGAGAACAGGGTAAATATTGTTCTTAAGAGCATGGAAGGTTACCAGGAGCAAATAGCATGTGGTTTCTCAGAAACTCAGAAAGTGAGGATCTTGAGGTAAGAATTTTGTTCAAGAATTAGAGAGAGGCTGCAAATGAATAATATGATTAAATGGATATTGACACAAGAAGAGAAAATAAAGTCAAGGATTAAACATTCAAAACATATTTATTAGAATAAGATAAAAATTAATAAGATTTTTATTGTATTTTAGTAGCTTTTTGATTCATATACTAAATGTTCATTAGTGATAACTGTACATATATGAAAAGAATAATTACTTCTGTTTGATGATATATTTCTATTTCAGTTAAGTTATTTAACATAAATCATTACTGGAAGTGTTGAGTCACTCATTAAACAATTGAAAATTCATTCTGGAAAACAAATTATTACACACATTTCTTGCATATTTTGATTATAGAAAATAAAGTTTTTGATCATGAACTATATGCCCAGTGTTTTTTTCTCTGCTAGCTTCAATTCCAAATCTTTCATAACTGGAATCCCTCCATTTGTTAATGTTTTTTCCCACCATACTCTGAGTTCATCCTGTCAAAGCGAAACTCGCGTCAAAATTAATGTTTTTAATAATTAAAATTTTGAATTTGCAGGAAAAGACAGTTAACCTCTACAAAATCACAGTTTGAGACATGTTGACATTGAACTAGACATTCAACATCTCCAACTTTGACCTGAATAGATTGCTTCGAATCGGTTTTGTCTTGTGATCTTGTAATGCAAGCCACATAATATTTTGACCCCCCTGCTCCCTCTTCCCATTTTGCAACCCGTACCCGTAGATAAAACCCATCTAAGTTATGTCCAACCGACGATCGAGAATTCATCCATCTAGCATAATATAGCACAACATTAAAAATATATAAATATGAAACTTAAAAGATATGATGTGAAAATATAAGATTTTCTTACTTAATAATATCAGTACGTGATAACCGAAGCTTCTGTATGATGTCAAACATATCTTTTGGTGCTTCTTTCGTTACCCGTTCATAAAGGCTTATATGTTTAACATAACCAAGTGATTCACGGCTGCATTTTTTGGTTAAAACTGTTTCTTTTAAGCTTGAGCTTCCAATGGACTTATTCTCAAGCTGTTTAATAGTTTCTGGTGAGAAAAGAGACTGGAAAACATTATGAAAACCACTAGTTCCGTCACAAACACCGACCCATGGGTCATAAACGTTACGCTTGTGTTTAAATCCTTTAACCGTGTTTGAAATCCAGTTCATGAACGAGCTACCATCGACTTGATTCTTGATTCGTTTACTTCCAAGAATCAGTTGTTGGTCAAACTCACATTTCCTCTTCCTTTCGGTCAACAAATTAGCACTTCTGCAACTTTCCACGCTTCTGTGGCTTTCAACTTGGTTTACTATTTTAAGAATATCCGTTTCGACATTGACCCGGTTGACATAGTTGTGGGGCCTACATTGCATCATGGGTTCAATTTTCAAAGGCTGTCTGCATTCGGAACCTGACCCGTCACCACTGCCCATTATTTCATTCTGTAATAAATGTTCATATAGTTGATTTGTTGCCCCTTGGTTTGGTGAATCTGCATGAACCAATATGTTAAAAACGGGTCAATTAGGTTTATCATTTATCTTCAACACATGAAATTTAGGGTGTAAACGAGCCAAGCTCGGCTCATATGACTTATGAGAGCTCAAACTCGAGATCAGCTCGGTTCAAGCTTTACTTTTAAAGCTCAAGTTTGGGTCTAAGAGGTTTTTCAATCTCAAGCTCGGCTCGGGCTTGCTTTGTCTCATTTGTGTTTATTATTTATATGCATTTATAATTATTTTTTATGTAATTTTAATATTAATATTTTGTATATAACAATTATTAAAAAAAAATCATATGATAATAATTATTAAAAAATATATATTTAACATATTATATAAAACAAAATATATAAGTAATAGGTTCGTTTATGCTCACTAGCCAATTTGAGCTCGATACGTGAAGTTCAAGTAGCTTACAAGCAACTTGGCTCATTTACACTCTTGCATGAAATGGGTGAATATTAAACTTGGACGAATACGAAAAGGTCAAAAGGGTTGACAGGTCTCTCTAAAAGTCTAATCCAAAATCGTTTGTTTGCATTAGGCTTTTGAGTTTTTAACATTGAATATATACCTTTGCAGGTGGCATGACATGTTGCCAGTGATGTAATGTGGTGTTCATTTTGAGTGTTTTCAGGCCTCATATCAGTTGGACCAACTTCCCACATAAAACAAGGTTTTTCTTCCGCAAATTTGATTGTTAAACCTGTTTTTGGAGACCAAACTAGCTCTGCTAACGTATCGGGCCTCACAAATTGCATCATATTTGTCTTTGAAGTTGCATTTGCACCTGCACCTGTATTCAGGGTTGACAATCGTGTTAGGTTGACTGATTTTAGGTTGGCGAGTTGAATTAGCCCGAGCAAACCCATATTTTTATGTAATCTGAACATGACCAGTTTAATTCATTTATCTAAATGAGTCAAAAAGATAGTTATCAAGTTGTAAACATGTTAATCGTGTTGATGGTTGTAAAAATGGGTTGACACGCCATAAACAAGTTAGTGGGTCGACCCTTTTAGTTAAATGGGTTCAACAAGTTAACCCGGACACGACATGTTTATTGAATAAGTTAGATATGATACACCCAAAGCCTTAAAATTTCGTGTTGTGTCGGAAATTATGACCCCTACCTGTATCAACGCTAGTCAACTGGTTAGTAATACCAACAGCAAACTCCAAATCTGCTTTAGGTATCATTCACCAATATATTACATCGAACAAGAAATCCTGAAATATGTAAGTGAACCCAATTTTAGATTAATATGAGAATGTTAACTAAACCTGTGTATGTAAGACAATTTTTTATTAACAATGTTTCACTTATTAATCAAATATATTTAACTTCTGTTATGGATTTAAGTCTTGAATAAACAAAAATTGCATCCTGACTCCTAAGTGATAAATTAATAAGTAAATAACATTATAGAATAGACAAGAAAAGGTAATAAAAAGTATCGAAAATTTGTATAATCATCGATTCCATTCGTTAGTTAATTAGCTTGACTTATACCATGCCGGTTTAAATCAGGACTGTTCAACAGTTTTTGACTAGGAAGATTATATAGACGATTCTTGATCTAGTTGTTTGATGTCAAACGAATCGATTATTCAGTGAACCGGACGGAGTTGTGAATAGGCTGGTCCCAATTGGACTTGTCAGTAGGGTCTATTTTCAAAAACCATTTCAATAATAATTATGTGGGAACGTAACGTTTAAATTTCTTTATTGAATTCGTGGACCCTTTCTCTATTTATCAAGTGGGGCCCACCGTCACTTCTTTACTTATCCGCTTATCACAAATAGAGAATCCATAAAAGAAAATCGACAAATGACCACACACAAAATCTTAGAATTTTGTATTTTATACTTATTTTATTATCAACAGTAATAATAATAGTATTTATTATGATAACAACTTCAGGGACAGCTGATGTCATTAAACAAGATATAAATAATATGAAATCAAGCAATGGTACAAAAAATAAAGAAAATCAAAACTGTATTTATTATGATAACAACTTCGGAAAAATCCTCATAATAGCCCATCTATATAATGTAGTTTCAAGTTTGTCCTACAAATTCAAGTTTTCAAATTCAAGTTTCCAACTTTGTCTCTTTAGTATCTCGTCGCCGGCGACATGTTAGCGAACACCGACGATGTGTTAACATAACATAGGGTTGACAATGCGTTATGTTGCTAACATAGGGTAGCAGCGATGCGTTAATGTTTAAAGCAGGGGTTCCACGATGCGTTAGTTGATAACACATCGCTGCTACCCTATGTTAGCAACATAAACACATTGTCAACCCTATGTTATGTTAGCAACATAAACGCATCGTCGGCGACTTGTTGACATAACATAGGGTTGACGATGCGTTTATGTTGCTAACATAGGGTAGCAGTGATACGTTATCAACTAACGCATCGTGGAAACCCTGCTTTAAACATTAACGCATCGCTGATACCCTATGTTAGCAACATAACACACTGTCAACCTTATGTTATGTTAACACATCGTCGGTGTTCGCTAACATGTCGCCGGCGACGAGATACCAAAGGGACAAAGTTGGAAACTTGAATTTGGGTGGACAAAATTGAAACCACGTTCTATAAATGGGCTATTTTTGAGAATTTTCCCTAACAACTTCAGGGACAGCTGATGTCATTAAACAAGATATAACTCTAAATAATATGAAATCTAGCAATTGTACAAAAAATAAAGAAAATCAAAATCAAGATTCAAATAAAAGAACAACTAAAAATTAAAAGCATAATGAATGACACCAATTTAGCTTAGACCAAAGTTGTGGACTTGTGTTATGATCAAATACAAAAAAAGCCTTTAACATGATCTGTAAGAAAGCATTAGAGTAACTTTGCAATATAATTTTGAACCAGAGTAACAATAGTTATTATAGTTCATTTTGTTATAGAATAATAACTAATAGCTAAAAGAAAATGAATTAGAGTGCGCAATTAGTATTATTACTACAGTTTAAAGTTATAATATTATAATATTACTTTAGTATTAACATAATTGTTTTAATATTTGTTATGTTCTCACGTTAAAAATTTGTTTATAACAGATCCCACCCGACCAAAGTTTAACAAAAATAGGTCTTTAGTGTCTTAAAAACTTTACAATGTGTTGAATTCGTCTTGTAAACACGGGCAAATTCAACACAATAAACATAAAGATTTGAAATCTTTATTAACACCGACGAACTCAGCACAACAATATACAGAACTAGAAAACAAAGATAAACCCATTTGAATCTACATAAAGAGAAGATAAATCACTTACCTCATAAACTCATTAACTAGATTGAATCTCTTTTAGTGGCAGCCTATTTGGTCACTAAAAAGTCTTGATGGATTTCTACAAATAGAAACTGGTGTGTATGTATTGAAGAGCCAGGCGTCGCTAAATATGACATGCATCAAGCTGCTCTTGCCAGACTGTATGAAGATGTGCCACGCGATTATTTATGAATGGGTGAGTGGTGACTAAAATTATTCTAGTAAATAGTTACAACATATGCCCCTAAATTTTATAATATATTGTCTTTATAGTACCTAATGTTTTTTGTTTCACTCTTTGTTTTGTGGAACTAATATCATGAAATATTTAGTTTGGAGTGGAATGTTTCTCATTGTTTATTAAGCTTTGTGTATCTTATATATCTTTAAATACCAAATAATAACTAGATTATTTCAAATGTCAAATAAGTTTTTTTTAAATAATGCATTTTTGAAGAAAAAAGGATGCTACTTCAGACAAACAAAATTGCAGACGTTATTCATGAGAGGCGAGCGAGCGAGTCATAATTTTGTTGAGTTTTACTATCTTATTTTGTAACATGATTAAAAAGTTTAAGTTTTGAGGGTCTTATGAATGGATTAAAACATGAAGGATTGATGTGTAAGAGAAAAAAAGTGGAGGGCTTGATTATGAAGTTTATAAGATGAGGGGCCATCTTGACATATATGGAATATACATAATACAACATAGGGGAGGTTTGGTGTTTTCAACTTTTCATCACAAAATTCTGTCAACCCTTCAGTTTATATGCTTTAACTGCCTTAGTAATTAGAATAGCTTTTTAAATTCCGTGTTAATCTTGCTTGTATTTAGATGGCACCAATTTTTTATTGGATATTAAAAAGTTCAACAAAAACAAGTATTTATTTCTATGAGAAAATTGTGTTTTGGAATAGACCTAATGCCTTTGCTATATATGTAACGAATCATGACAACATTTATGTTGAAACAACACAACAATTCATGAAAGAGTGTCATTTGATGGTTAAAACAGTTGGTAATTATTGGTTACTATTCACGGCGACTAGTTACTGCTAATTATCATTTTTATCCGATAACTCAGTTTCTTTATGCATAATTAATTGCTCTCATATGCAATAACTTGGTTATTATTGTTAAATTTTTTTCTGTGAAGAATAATCTATTTACAATTACTTAATTAGTTATTATTGATCCTAGTTGCTATTGATGGTAAGTTCTTACGCAACATTTTGTCAACCATGCAAATTGGAATTCTTTTTTAGAGGTCTCCAACTATGGAATCTAATCTTCAAAGATAGTGAGAGAAACAACTCAACAAGGGAGGTGTTTCTTAAAAAAAAAAAAAAGGTAAAACATGACTATAATAATGTTTTAGCCTTTTCAAAATAAATCAGATTATGTAATTAATAAAAAAAAGTCACCAATCATTTTAACCTATTGATAATTACAAATGTATGATATGACTAAAAGTAGTGCCTTAAGTTAGTTCTCACAATATCTAGAATTCTGAATTGTAATTTATCTTGTATATAAATGATAGAAGCCTCTAGAAATACAATAATTGGAAGTTAAGAATATGTTCTAATGCAAGTCACATAACGAGAATAAGTGCTAAAGGGCATAAATAGGCATCTATGGGTTTGCTTCTTTTGGCTCTCCCGTTTCTAATTCAATCCAAATTGAGATAAAACCATTTTAAAATGTTTTAATCTTTTAGTATGTATGATTTTCTTTTAAATATTAAACTAAAAGGGATACATGACTATGTAGGCACTTTTCAAAAATGTTGGAATTAACTATATTGAATCTATATCATTTAAAATTGTACATGATAGTTATGGATTAAAAATAAGTAAAGATTAATGAAACTTTCTTTTTGGATTATATGTGAGACTATATTACAAGACATTAATACCCATTCTAGGATAACTTTTTCTACCATCTATAACGATTATAAAACATGAAATATGACTTCAAACGTTAGTTTACGTGAGAAAATATAAGTGTACGATTTATAGTGATATGCATCAAAGATTAAATGAAGTAGACTTATTTTTAGATATATGTATCACGAGGGATATTTGGTACAAAACAGGTTTTACGATTAAACCCGCATGTGCATTGATATTTTTTGCTTTAAATGTGATGATGTGACGACTTTCTAACTTCTTTTTTTTTTTTTTGTATTTCACTATATGTGATTATTTTCCATACACTACGCAAAAATGTTTATACGAATGCTCTCAAATTTTCTACCTAAACTCGTTCTATATGTTGAAACATGTTAATCAAAGTACTTCAACTAGGGTAATGAAATGATATCACCCTTTCATTTATAGTTAGATGTTTTATAATTATTAAAAAGTTTTGAAATCAAAATCATATGTTTAAAAATCTTGATGATATTTAAATTTCACATAGCTAAGGGTACCGATTCTCACGGTTTTCTTGTGATTAAAGAGTCCAAAATCTGTAAATAAGTATAAAAATCGTATACACAAACTATAATAAATTATAATGTAAATATACAAGAATTTATCATTTAAAATGTTATAAAAGAGTTGGTAGCTTTCAATGGGCAACATCAAAGTGGCGTCCATCATTTATAGCCTTTGTTTTATATAAGCATAAAAGAAGTCAAAAGCATTGAAAGACACTTAACACCAACCACTCATTACTTCCCACTTGCTAACTTAACTTTCCATTCTTGGTTTGTCTCACTTATTTTCAAAGAGTTATAAACTTATAATGTACATATAATATATTATTATATTATCATGATTGGAAATGATTATCATGAAATAGGAATTTTCAAAAATAAACTTTTATTAGCAAAACGAACAATACTCTTTGTTCAAAGTTTGACAAGAGTATAGGTTTACTTAAAATTAGAAATCAAATGTTATAGTTAGAACTTAGAAGTAGTAGTAAGAAGTCAAAACAAATAATAAAACTTTAACGCATATCACAAAGATTGTGACAGTTTTCTTCCATGTACATTCATCACACTTTGGAAAAACAGAATAAGCAAAGTAAGAACATGATCACCATCACTATCTTTAATAAATGTTCGCATTGACTAGTCACTACATATGTCATTGCCTCATTGGGGTTGTTGGCTAGTTCTTTTCCAAGATTGGTCCTCAACGTTGAAATCCAAGCAATATTCTTCAATACCATCTTCATCATCATACTCAAAGATGTCGGGACATTGAACCATAGTATACGTGTACATTGTGTCTGGTCCACACAGGTTGATAAGTTTAAATTCGTCATCAATGGAATAAATCATTCTAACGTGACCTATATATTTATTCATGTAATAAACACCAACCATAACCCGCAGGCACTTAACTTCATATAACATGAGTTACATGACACAACATGTTTAACCCATTTATGTATGTCAAAGAAGTTGACGAAAGTTATAAGTATGCAAATCGAGTTGGTGGGTTGTAAAAATGAGTTAAATGGGTCAAAAACAAGTTAGCAATTTGACCTAATACGTTAATTAAATATATTAGATAAGACAACCTAAAACCTGCTTATTTTTGTATCGTGTTTCTAAACATGTCACTTTCTGTATATCTTACACAGACTCGTCTTGCAGCATGCTAATTATCAGGGTTCACTTTGGTAATATTTATCAACTATCGCAAGTATATACTTATAGCGTTAAACCGTTTACTATACAATATCAATTTATTATACTCGTAATAAACCTCTTATCATCCTTGCTCCGCATAAACTAACACTCTCTTTTTCTAACATCTCATCTTCTTCTACCAAATCTTTGCCCTATACCACCGACCACCAACATCTTCCCAAAGGTTCCCGTACGAAGTCCTAAAACTACCGCCACTGCCCCGCCAACAGCCACCCATCGCCAGTCTACTCCGCCGCCTACTTTGCCGCCCGGTATGATGGCAACATCTTCAGTTTCTTGGTCCTCGGTAGGGTTGATCAACGAAAACCCGAACCGGACCCGAACCGGTTCCTACCCGTTTTTTGTAGGAACCGGACCCTATCTGATTCAACCCGATGATCCGTGACCGGTTCTTGCATTTCTGAGTGGGGGCGGGTAGGAACCGGAACCGAACCGGAACCGGTTCTGGAACCGAACCATCCGGAACCGGTTCTAGCCGTTGGATCGATTATAGCCGTTGGAAATCGTTTTTTTGGCCGTTTTTTGACCGTTGGGGTCAAAAATAGCCGTTTTTTTTGGCTCCCCCAAGCACCCCACTACTAGTATAAATAGGTATTTGGTGTCATGGGTTCATCACAACACTCAAAACGCAAACCCGAACGCAAAAAAATACAAAAAAACGCTATTACAACGTTTTGAGTTCTCTTATCTCTTGTTTTCTCTTCTTCTATATTCATATTTGTTGTTATGGCTGCCTCACAATCATCGGTTGGTCAAGGTTCCAACGCCGAACCAAGTTTCGTTCGTATTGTACCTCATAATCGTAATCAAGAGATTTGGTGCAATTGGGATTTGGTTGAATTGAGTGACCATTCATTGAAGGCTCGGTGCAAGTTTTGTGGGGTTTATTTAAACCCACTTTCGAATTCAAATTTGAAGAAACACATCGAAAAACCGTATTGCAAGGCGTTGAAAAAGAACGTCGATTCGTAACAAACGCAAATGGATAGTGAATGCGGAATATTTACATACCAAATTGATCGAGTTCAAGATCGTATGGCGAAGTTTGTGATTCAAGAAGCTTTGCCGTTTAGCCACTTCGACAACCCTCGCTTAACCGCCATGATTCGAGATACGCTTCAACCACAATACACTCACGTAAGTCATCATACTCTTAAACGTTATTGTTTAAAATTGTGGAAGAAGGCCAAAGAGGTACTAATTGCATATTTTGAAAATATAAATACGGGAATAAACTTAACTAGTGATGTTTGGTCAGCTCCACATGGTCTACCCGAATCTTATCTTTGTGTCACCGCTCATTGGGTAGACCCGTCATCGTGGGAAATGATGAAACACACCATTGCTTTCGAACTCTTTGAGTATCCACATACAGGAGATAATTTGTTTGAAATTTTAGATTATGTTATAAAAACTTATAAACTAGAAAATAAAATATTTTCAATGGCATTTGATAACGCGTCGAATAATACATCGGCGGTTGATAAATTAAAATTAAAATATACGCCGATTTGCAATGGTGTATTTTTTCACTCAAGGTGTGTTGCACATATCATTAATTTAATCGTGCAAGACGGACTTGCTTCGGATGAGGTTACATCGGTTATAAACGATTTTAGACTAATGATACATGAAGTTTTTAAGAAAAGTAAAAAAAAGCCAATGGAATATAAAAAATTTTGTAAAGATACGGGAAGAAAAGCTTTGGGAGCTAATTGGGATGTACCTCATCGATGGAATTCCACTTGCATAATGTTTCAAAGTGCTTTGGAACAAAGAGAAACTTTACAAATGTTTCATTCTAGTCTTAGATATGCATAATGTTACTTGCGTCGCCGCTTTAAACCCAATGTTAAATGTTACGGGGGTTGAATGTGTGATAGACGAAATTTTTTCAGCCTTAGATATGCATGAAGTTGACCCAAACTTTTCAACAGAGGCAAAAAATTATTTTAACTTGAATTTTAAATTTATGTATGACTTTTATTTAAATAAATATGAGTCAAACATACACATGCCTATGCCGGAGGGGTCTTCATCAAGTTCAAGTGCTACTAAAGTACGAGATCCCATGATTAGCCTTATGAACACCGTTCGCAACGTAACGGCTAAAAAACAAAGGGGTAACACCCCTTCAAGCGAACTAGGAAGGTATAGTGCAAATGATTACTCTACCGGTTTATCCGAAGAGGAATATGGCACTTTTGATGTTTTGACTTGGTGGAAGGTAAAGGAAACCGAGTTTCCGATTCTTGCCACCATGGCTCGTGATTTACTAACCGTCCAAGCTTCTACGGTAGCTTCGGAATCCGCTTTTTCTCTTAGTGGCAGGGTAATATCGGTGAGAAGAACAAGACTAAATTCGGAGTCGGTGGAGATGTGCATTTGCTTAAAGGATCACTTGGACTCAATCGATCGTATTCAACACGTAACCACTCTCGAAGATGAAACACCACTTGATGTTTGAGTGCACGACGAACAAGAAGGCATTTCTACAAGTAATTCTGAGGAAGAAGTCGCCGCTCAATAATTACGACGAACAAGAAGGCTTTTCTAGAAATAATATGTCACAACTTTATATTTATAAGTTTAATGTTTTGTTAGTTTGTTTTTGAAGATTTTAAAACATGTAACCTTTTTTTTTTGAACTTCTTAAAGTAAATAAAATGAATTTTATGTTAATTGTTTTTTTTTATTTTTCATGTTATACAAATACGAATCGTAGTTTAGAATCCAAATTGCAAACAAAAAACGAAAAAAAAAAAAATTTTACACTGTAACCGGTTGGGTAAGAACCGGTTAGATAGGTTAGGGGTCCGAGGGTGGGAGAACCGGTTCGGTTCCCTAACCGGTTCGAGCCTGGAACCGGTTTAAAATGGGGTTTTGAATATAGGAACCGGTTCCGGTTCCTAGTCCCAAACCGTTTTGAACATCTCTAGTCCTCGGGCACTGACTCAAATGAGATCTTTGTGGTGATTTTTGCCATCCGTGCACATCTGGACAGTGACGGGTCTTGTTTTCTTGCATTTTGATAAGCTCTGAAGACGCAATGCAGTTTCTTCACGGTTCTCCACATGCCATGACGGACACCTAACCTAGCTAATTCTCTCGGGATCCCCATGTCTTCATCATGCAATAATATTACTTCACATGATGAAAGTAGCCCGTCTCCTTTTTGGGATGGCATTGCATTCGTATTCAATGATTTATATCAAAACAGGTTGAATTCGGTTGTATTTGTTTGATAGTGGGTCCAATTAGTAGTACAGTTAAACTAGGGGTGTAAATGAGCCAAGTCAGCTCGTGAACTACTTGAGATCGGCTCGTTAAAAGCCCGAACAGATCCGAGCTTAATAAATGAGCCTAATCCCGAGCTTCACTTATCGAGCTTGAGGTAACTCATGAACTTAAACAAACCTATTATTTATATAATTTTTATTTAATGTATTAATTATATAATTTTATAATCATATGTATTATATGTAAAATTTTGACAAACTAACAGAATGATACATAGTTGTTATATACAAATATTATAAACAAAAGTATAAAAAATGTATATAAATTAAAGGAAAATTGGATTTTAATAATCCCAACTTAATGCAGTTGGCCAATAATAATCCCAACTTTGAAAATAGCTGTCACTAGGTCCCAACTTTTACACTATTTGTTTTCATTGAACCTTCGTTAAAAAAAACTTAACGGTGTTAAGTTTTTTTCAAATTTCAAACTGATATTTTAGGGCTTTTGATCGGAATGAGGATACGAGTCGATTGATGTAAAATTTAACTTGAAACGGCGCTTCAAACAGCTTGATTTTTGTTAATTAATAGTTTAAACACCAGAATTGAAGCATCCTTTAGTTGTTTGGACCACTGTTTAGAGGTAAGTTTTACATCAATCGACTTGTATCCTCATTCCGATCAAAAGCCCTAAAATATCAGTTTGAAATTTGAAAAAAACTTAACGCCGTTAAGTTTTTTTAACGACGGTTCAATGAAAACAACTAGTGTGAAAGTTGGGACCAGTGACAGCTATTTTCAAAGTTGGGATTATTATTGGCCAACTGCATTAAGTTGGGATTATTAAAATCCAATTTTCCTAAATTAAATAATATATAACGTACAAACCAAGCCCGATCCGAGCTCAAGCTTAAAAAACGAGTCATGAGCCGAGCCCGATCCAAGCTCAAGCTTGAAAAACCAGTCATGAGCTGAACTCGGGCTCAACTCATTTGTACCCCCCTAAGTTAACCAGGTCAAAAAGTCATCCTGAATCATTTTATTTAAGAGGCGCTAACATTATTATTTCAATAATATAACTTTTTATTTAAACAGATTATCAAAACACTTTCTTAAAACTGCATGCTAATATAGGGAGGTGAATTTATGACACAACACAAACCTAACACGATATTCGCGGGTTTGGGATAAGTCCAAAATGGGTTTTTTGTCAATTTTGGGTGGAACCCGCAAACAAGTTTAGCTAAACCCGTTATCTTATTCTTTATAAAGTGTGGTTTGTGTCATAACAATGGTTGGGTAACTTACACCAAAGTTTAAAAGTTTAAAGAACTTTTATAAATTAAATGTAATTGTCTTACATACATTAATATTCTAGTTCTAAATTTGTAACTTTAGATTACTAACGTGCACAAAAAAAAATTAAGAAAAATAAATCGTGAATCAAGTTCAACAGGTTGTGTTTGTGTCAACCCGTGAGTTCGAGTTCATGTGTCTGACGCAATTTCAAGGTTCATGTCAAATTTTCAGGTTCGTGTCAGGTTCAACGCACAAAAACAGCCCATTTAGCACCCCCTATGCTTATTCAAACAGCTTCAACGAGACAGGCTTCTTAATTTTTACATAGAGAGAATTTATCGCAACGGCCAACCTTGGATTTGATTACTTTTCATAGTTTTAAGTTTTAACACCTTTTTCTTTTGTATTGTAATTTTCCTCAAATTAAAAAGATTCGTAGCAATTTTAAAATAAAAAATAATTTGGTAAACATACCGGGCCTGATCACCCAGCTTGAGAAGTAATGGTCTATACGCCTCGGTTTGTCACGTTGCCGCAAACCTGAATATTTAACTGCCTGCGCAAATTCAGCTTCACATAATTTAATATATATTATAATTATAATATCACCATATAAAGCAAACTAGCAACTATTTTATTACCATATTAGAAATTATCATAGTTATGCAGATCTAATACTATAATGTTAATTAGAAAAGGGACCAACTTATCCTTACCTTTGTAACACAGTAGTAAGTTTTCTCGTCTTCTTCCCATATCCTACGACCGATGACATATTCTCGATCACTGCAGAAAAATGGGAACTGCATGAATACCCAGAAAAGTTAGTGTAAAACAATCAACAGATGAAATGAAAAATGTGTATACTAGTTCAAACAATACAAAGGTATAGCATCCTATATATAGTAATCTAACAAACACTAATATAAGAAAATGACTATGCTATCCTTTAACTAATATACAGTCTAACTGTAACAGTTAGTTTTTAGAATTTGCAGTAATTCATAATTACTAGTTAATTGTTTATATGTAAATGTGAAACCTTTTTAATCCAGTTGACAATCATGGTCCCAGTATGAGGGCACTCTTCCAATATCTTTACATAAGTCAGCATCGAGTCCCACTTAGGTCTAAATTCATCATCCCAGAAGAAATCTCTAACCAGCTCTGCTGTTGCATCTTCAAACACGGTTCTGCTACGGTATACAATCGGGCGCCTAATAAACAAATCAAAGAAAAGAAAAATACTGAACAATTCTGAATGAAAATAACCATTCTTATAACTTTTGTCATCATATTCACAAGCTAACAGGTGTTACGTCTCAACTTAAAAAAAGTGACAAGCCATGTAAACTTTACCTCAGGCTCGTAACGCCAAGCTTGACAAGCCATGTTG
>NW_027500798.1:0-35931 GCF_021521415.1 Bidens hawaiensis | reverse complement strand
AAAGAAACAGCAAACATGGAGGCAAATCATGAGTAAGAAACAGCAAGTTGTTCATGTAATCGTGTCTAAGCATTCTTTTTCCTAATATGTGCTCTTATTTACTTATTGATTTGAATTTTTCTAATTTAGTTAAAGAAACAGCAAACATGGAGGCAAATCATGAACAAACTGCGATTGGGAACAACAGGAGCATCTGCTAGTTCACGATTTAATGTTTGTATTTTTGAGTTAAATCATGAACAACAGTTCTTGGCAGAGATTTCTTCAGTGTTAATGATTTAATGTTTGTATTTTTGAGTTACGAATATGCGATAACGATTTAATGTTTGTATTTTTAATGTAAAAACTATAAATGAAAGTTATGTGTTTTTAATCTTTGGTTTGTTGAAAACACATTCACCAACACACACTCATACTCATCTTCCAAGCAAAGAACCCTAACAACGAAAGCAAAGAATGGCTTCGGTCAGTCCGTTTTGCCTTGTAGTTACCGTTTTGCCTTGTATTTACCGGTTTATTTATACTGTGAAAAAATAATGGTCTTCATTAAGTACAAAATATAAAAAACAAATATTCGTATTTGAAACCGCGAAATTTAAAAAAAAAAAAAAAAAAAAAAAACCGGTTAATAAAAAAAACCGGTTAATAAAAAAGCCGGTTAATAAAAAAACCGGTTTATTAACCGGTTCTAACCGGTTTCTAAACCGGTCCTAACCGGTTAGACCGGTTAGGGTTTTGACAGCAAAAAACCGGTTATTAACCGGTCCGGTTATTAACCGAACCGGTTTTTTTCCGGGCCAAAAAAAACCGGTCCGGTTTAATAACCGAACCGGTTTTTTTAAAAAAACCGGTTTGTGCACCTCTAGTACTAACCATTTGGTCTTGATGCAAAAACAAACAGAACCATTAAAAATTCCGTCAGATGTGATGGTTCTTTAACGAATTCCATCATAACCATTAATAAATTGACACGTGGCACGATTTTAAAGGTCCACAAATTCATCGGACAGTGTTGAAATTCCGTCGGATCCGATGGATCTTGAGCCATTTTGGGGATTTGTTGAAAACCTAGGTTATTTCTGGAAATTGTTTTTCAAACTAGGCTATTTGGAGAATTTTCCAATAATGAAATTATCTTGTTTTCTTATAACGTAATAGGGCCTTCAAGAAGACCGGTCATTTTGATCTCACTCAACCTCTCAACTCAAACTCTCAAATTCAATCTATCAAACAAGAGCATCCTCAGCGTACACTACTCGTGTGTTAAGAGGAAGAATGTAGACACAGTAATACCATACAGTTAGACAAAAGTGAGAAAACGATGTAAAAGTATTAGGTTAGCTACAACTTTAGAAATAAATCAAGAAGCACGGGCAGTGGTTAACTACATATATGCATGATTTAGAAGTTAGAAGCAACTAAATTTGTGGCCCTAAAAACACCCAAAACTAGAACGTTTAAGCGTCATTGTAATTTGAAATTTGAGTATAAATATCATAATTACCCCATGCGATTGACACTTGTGTGGCATGCAAATGACGCTTGTGGCCGGCATGCAAATGATACTTGTTGGGGATCAGAAAAGTTGTGTCGTATTTTTCTGTCACAGTACCACACCTAATAAATACAAATGGCTTGGTGTTGGTACTAATTAAGAGTATGCAAATATAAACGCATTTATAAGAAAATTGAAGTCTATATATATATGTGTGTGTACAACCATAATATATAGATAGAAAGATAGCCAAGCCTTGCATATATATATCTGCTAGCCATATATATATAGCAACAACAATGTTACCTCTCATTTCAATTTCCCTACTTACGTTGTTGCTGTTGATTATTCCAATTAAATGGCTACTATCATCAAATAATTCTAAACTAAGCTTAAAGAAGCAACCACCGTCACCACCAAAGCTTCCGATTATCGGAAACCTTCACCAACTAGGCTCCGTCCCTCACCTCTCTCTCCGGTCCTTAGCCAATAAGTATGGACCCGTTATGATGCTTCATTTAGGGAGTGTGCCCACACTTGTGGTCACCTCCGCTGATGCGGCTAAAGAAATCTTGAAGACCCATGACTTGGTTTTCTCAAGCCGCCCAAAGTTACCCATTCCGGACCAGCTTTTTTATGGCTCCAAGGACATAGGGTTTGCGCCCTACGGAGAGTATTGGAGGCAGATCAAGAGCATTACGATCATCCACGTTCTGTGTAAGAAGCAGGTTCAGTCGTATCAGCATGTTCGACAACGAGAAACAACCCGCCTTATCGACCAAATTAGCGGCAGTGGCGGTTCGGCGTTTAATCTGACCAACATGCTTGCTAAGCTTAGTAACAATATCATCTGTGAGGTGTCTCTAGGAAAGACTTACGAGGGTTTTAAGTTCAAAGAGTTGCTGGTGAATTTTCAGGATCTGCTTGGCGTTGTAAGCGTGGGGACTTATGTTCCGTGGCTGTCTTGGGTCGACCGGTTGCGTGGTTTGGAACGTCTGGCAAAGACAGTTGGCAAACAGCTTGATGCTTTCGTTGATTCCATTATCGAAGAGCATGTAGCAAAGAGGAAAAGTATTGGCACTGATCATGCTGCTGGAAATGATCATGATCTGGTTGATATCTTACTCGATGTTCAAAAAGATAACGCATCAAATTTTAAGTTTGGAAGAGATACCATTAAAGCTCTTGTCATTGTAAGTCTGTCTCCATCTCCAGACCATTTATTATTTATATCCCAAAGCCAATCATACTGTTTATTTATAAAACATATATTTCTTGTACGTGATCTTGTAGGATATGTTTTCCGGTGGAACTGATACAACATACACAACTACTGAATGGGCACTGAGTGAGCTAATAAGACACCCACACACCATGAAAAGGTTGCAACAAGAAGTGACAACAGTAGGTAACGGAAGACCTATGATCACCGAGGATGATATCGACCGGATGCCCTACTTGAAAGCCGTCTTGAAAGAGACTTTGCGATTACACACGATAATACCGCTACTTGTCCCTCATGAATCAACTGAGGATGTGAATGTCATGGGGTATGATATCAAAAAAGGTACCCAAGTCATAGTAAATGGTTGGGCGATTTCACGAGATCCTTCGATATGGGAAGATGCTGATATGTTTAAGCCAGAGAGGTTCTTGAATAGTAGTGTTGATTTTAAAGGGTTTCACTATGAATTTATACCATTTGGTGCCGGGCGAAGAGGGTGCCCGGGTATTGATTTTGCGGTTTCTATAATAAACCTCGTGTTAGCCAACTTGGTGTACAAGTATGATTTCGCATTGCCAAATGGTGAGAGATCTCAAGAACTTGACATGAGTGAGAAGGTTGGACTCGTTATCCATAAAAAATATCCATTGATGCTTGTGGCTGCTGCTCGTTTCTAGTAGTACGTTTCATGGTGGCGCTAAATAAATAATTTCATGGTATATGAAATTGAATTAATGTTGCCTAGTCGTTACGTTTTTACTTTTATGTATTGTACTGTACTGACCTTAGTCAATGGGATATGAAGTTGAATATTATGAAACCCATAGACAACCCTTCTTCGAGCCTTTCCTTTAATTAATAGGTTGGATTTACACATACAGATAGTTCTTAAAACATTTGGAACTTAACTAAAGCACACATTAAGTAGATTTTTTAAAATATAACATAATAAACATAGGAAACTTCTGTTGGGATTTAACAAGATCACCAAAGTCATATAAACCATTTATATGAAAAATGCAGCGGAAAAATAAGTTTTAAATCTTGTTAATTTGATGAATATATAAAACCGATTTTATATGCAAAACCCAAGCCACGGATCCATATACGAATTTGCATGCTTACCAATATAAATAACCATAGGGTGTTCATAATATACTACCTTCAAGAGTCCAAGAAAAAGAAGAAGACGATGATTTGAAGAGCGAGTCTCCAAGATAGAAGAACCTCAAGCTTGTATACCCTTCAAGCTTCCAACAAACACCTTGATTTTGCTAGGATTTACACTTAGAAAACTTTTCCTTGATATTTCTTTCCTTGGCCGAAATAATCCAAGAGAGAGAAAGAAGAAAGGTTTACTTGCAACCTGTGTATGTGAGAGAGAGAGAGTCATCTTGGTTGTAAGTTACCAATGCACTATTTAATTCAACCAACCACCACTATTGCATGTCTTGAATAAATAAAACATTAAGTGAGGAGAGAGAAGGGGGGAAAAAGTGCAGCCAAAGATTCCCACCAAATTCAAACTCAAGTAATCTATTTTATTTATTTAATTTATAACATAATATAACATGCAAATCCAGTATGCATTGCATATTGTTACTTAACTAACTTAGATAACTTCGTATATGCAAAGTGCGAAAGCGGTAGGTTTTGCATATTGTTATTTAACCCATTTAAATAACATCGTATATGCAAAATGCAAAATGCAGTAAGTTTTGCATAATGTTATTTAACCCACTTAAATAACATCGTATATGCAAAATGCAGTAAGTTTTGCATATTGTTATTTAACCCACTTAAATAACATCGTGTATGCAAAATGCAAAATCTCTTGTAACATAAATTATCCATATAATTTATTTAGTACACAAGTGCAAATATTTAGAAATCCAATTTCCAAATATTGTAAGTGTTGATATTTATTTGTTAGATCATATCTTAAATAAATATCATGGTGTTTGTCTAGCTTGTTATTGGGTATGACCCGACTTGGATCATAACGTACTAGCCACATCAACTCTAATATGTGTCTTGGGCAGACCGATTCCAACAACTTCAACTTCTTAGATGCCAATCTTTAGTCGAATAAACCTACCTCAAAGGCAGCCAAATCCTTATTCTACTACTTCCACAACTTTCCACCCGATGTGCAGTCAGCGTTTCTTGGTGATTTCTACGCCAAATAGCCTCAAATCCCTTTCCAAAGGATCTTAACTTGGCTGATAGCTTTGCTACACAAATTCTTTTCCTTTCAATAAGTCATAGCTACTGCTCCTCAACATAGTTAATCTGTTATCCACTTCAACATCTTCCTACTGGCCATGATACGTGGGTTGTATCGTCGGCTAGACACTTTCCCAAATGTGATACATGGAGAGTAGGAGAAATGCCTCTCAACTCATCGGGTACTTCCAAACTCCTAAATGATCCGATGAATCTTGGGCTTAACTTTGAGCATTACTTTATCACCAACATTAAATTCAATCAGTATGCATCACTTGTCAACAAAAGATTTATGCATATCCTATGCAACTTTCATTCTTTCCTTGATTTAATCAAACTCTTTTGGCATTGTCTTAACCCCTCCAAACTCCCTAATTCCTTCTAATCAATCTCATCCACACAAGAGTTCGAAAAACGTCTCCCACAAAGCATCTCATACGGCGGTATGAGAATGGTACGTCGTGCTGATATTTACCATTGTACCCAGTGCCTCATGAAACTTTGTCTAAAACCTTGATGTGAACCGAGTACCCTGGTTAGACACGATTGATAGTGGTACATGGTGTGAAGCTATAACCTCCTTGATAAACGTCTACCAAATTCTTTGACGTAAAACTTGGCATGAAGCCACTATCAAAATCAGCAATTTTGAGGCCATGATCCCTGCACACATTTAGTGAATCAGGCCCGACACAGATGAACCTGACAGTAGGGTGTTTTTCGAGTTTGCTTTTCAGGTTTTGGGTTATGAGGTTAGGGTTATACGGATTTTAAAGTTTAAAATTTAGGCCCGAACCCAACCCAAATCTCTCACGGGTTTTTCGGGTTCGGGTATTTGGGTTCGAATATTTTCGGGTTGGGTTCATCAGAAAACGAAAGGAATAATAAAAAAAATATGATTCTTTTCTCATTACGTAAATAACCAAATAATAAATTAAGATAACCCGATAAATCAACATATTCTTTGATTACAATTGTTATAAACCATAAATCGAAAAAATATATAAATAGTTTATAGTCAATGAGCAATAATAGGTGGGATGGGAATATGTGAAATGTTTAGAGCGTTCTGTATACATTGAACCTAATAATATCATGTTTTTAAACAAAAGTTTATCTGGGTTTTTCAAGTTGACCCGAAACCTAGAAATTAAGCCCAAGAGCCAACCCGAATTACTTCGGTTTGGGTTGGCCTTTTTTTTGGGTTTGGTTTTTCGAGTCGGGTTAGTTTGAGTCCGGGTTTGACTAACTCGGGTCGTGATTCGATTAAAAGTGACAGCCCTACCTGACGGATTGATTCATTTGTTCTATAATGTTTAAGGGTTCTTTTATGTCAAAATTTAATGATCAAACGAAATGGTGGTTGTGTTATGTGGTTTAAGCACCATTGATTTGCAGTCAATTGTATTTCTTATTGGTGTAAATTTGTGATTTACTAGCTGTAAATATGTGAGGTGAGTTCATGTTCATATCCATGTCACATTCAAGTTGTCAAAATGTCTGCGTGCTGTTTTCGACCTGTTTATGCCCCAAATTGTAGTCTATGCCTTCATGATTTGTTCAAACCGGCCGCTTGGTTTTGTGACTGTTGTCTGGTTGATTGTATCTTCAAGGTAACCAAAATAGTTTCAGTAGTGGTAAACTGATATCTAACCTCAGCTTCCATCACACTAGTTAATAAGGTATAAAAACCACATTCAATTAACTAAAATACAAAAAGTATATGCCTCCCAAAAACACTCCCAACTATTAACGTGAAATTTGAAGTCAATCTCTAACGACCTATTAGTAATACTCTACTAACTTAAGGTAACGCGTTCTTGCCCACAAGCATTCTATGATAATAAGGAAACTATAATACATTAAAAAGTATAGAGACTGTTTTGTGTAATCGTTTAAAATTAGGTGTTTAGTGAATGATTGTTTAATAGCCTTATTTGGATGGTTAGGTCAAGCTTTATACAAATATAGACCACACTATATACAGACTTCTCATTGTTTCTAAGACACTAAAATGTATAAGAAATCTCACAATATCATGAGTTGGTCGTTCCCTTGTTCAGTTCCCAGACAATATACAGGCATCGATGCTTCAAGATCCTGATGTGCTTGTTAGAACAACCGACAATTTCTGCTCAACCACCTGAAAGATAAAATTGTATACAATTCTTAAAAAATATTTAAAAAAAAATCATATTTTGCTTCCAAGTTAGTAACAAACTAACAATCAAACCCATGTACTACCATTTCAAAGCGTTCCAATTCTTTTCTAAGATCTACATCAACGTCTGCTGGTATAGACTCAACGCCATTTGCTGATGAATCCTTGAATACCTATAAATTTAAAGCATTTATACTCGTGCAATATAAAAATACAAAATAAATAATTAAATACCAGCTTGAAACCTTCATGAGAATGTGACATCTTAATGCTTTGAATACTCAAAGACTGATATTGCTTTAGGACTGCAGATAAACGGATGATTACACAAAGAACTGTAAACTTATGCTTCATCTGTCAATTATTTTTTGTAAAAGTTAGTTCTTTTATGCCTATATTGATTATTCTTTTTAAGAACTAATTACAGGAATAGTCCCTGTGGTTTGATCATATTGCAATTATAGTCCCCAAGTTGAAAACATTACAGAATTAGACCAACCATTTGCGACTTTGCGTAAACGTAACACCATTGGTCCCTAAAACAGATGGAGGCTTAACTTTGCTAACAATAAGACTCCATGTTGTGGGCTTTATAGCCCAAGGGGGTGTTTGTTTACCTCTTATTGGTACCATTCAGATGTAAATATTTGAATCGCTCGAGTGTTTGGCAACTTCAAATATTACATCTGATTGAAGCTCTGAATCGCTCAGAAACAATATGAGTCTGAATGAAATATATGACCAGAAAACCCAGGTTGCTTCTCATCTGCATCCCTCTCAATCCTTAACATAACAGCCGCCGCTCTATCCCACCCTTCCAATCCACGGTACTGCTTCCCTGTCAACAGGCCTTTCTCATCTGAGATCCATCCCAACCCTCAACCGGGTAATTTTTTTCTCCAAAAATTGACGAGCAGTTTGGTTTGTTCTACCATCTGCTAAGGTGTTTGTGTGTTTATATTTTATATCATTGACTAATTAGATTGTTGGTGTTGGTCATACTTGTTTGAGATTAGGGCTAAATTATAGAGATTAGGGCTTCAATTGTGAAATAAACTATGAGTTCTGGATGTTAAATGCATATATGCTTTATTGAAGTTACATGTTTCATTCTTTTTCAATAAAACTAACAGATAGATTTTTTAGATTTATTTGTTTGTATTATGCCTTACTAAAATAAAATTAGGCTAACAATTATCTAACTGAAACGATTGGGTTTAATTATCCAAACCGTTATTAGCGATTCAGGTTGGTTCGGTTTTAAACACTATTGATGCATATTTTTGTTTCTTTAGAAATTTAAGAACATAAAACTAAAAGAGTAATTTTTCGTAGTAGACAAATTTCATATGCATTGCTTTTTAGGAGCGTTCATGGTTCGGTTTGAAACCGTGGAACCGTCCGAACCGGTTAATTATGAAACATAATATAAAATTCGTTTCGGATACATTCGGATATAAAATTCGTTAACCGCCCAAAGCGGTTAATTTACTTAATTCGCAATGTTTCTACCTTAGTTCAGCTATTGGCCAAAGGATTGCCGTTCACGCATTTTAACTATTGTGTTAACTTCTTACTGAAACTTCTCTGTCATCATATATGCGATTTGACTATTTGTCGCATGCTTAAGTTCAATTGGTTGATTTACAGATTATGGTGCTTTTATATGTTGACCGGTTATGTTAATTTACTAGATGGGCAGTTAAAAAAGTCTAAAAACTGATTTAGTTTACTCTTTAAAGACTTCTGTCATATTATGTTAATTTTCTAACAACAAGGGTACTTCAAACAGTCTAAAAATAATGTAACTGAATGCCCAACTGCACCTAAGATTCATAAAGGTTGAGCCCACAATTCTTACCACTAAGCTAACCAAAGCCACAAACTTGAAACAATATTTACCATGGTATGCCTTAGGGGTGTTCACGGTCCGGTTTTTACGGTTTTTATATCAAACCGTAAGACAAACCGTTAGTAACGGTTTTTGAAAATCAAAACCGAAACCGAGCTGTCAGAAATAAACACCGAACCAAACCGAACTGTTATTAACGGTTTGGTTCCGGTTTCGTTTCACGGTTCGGGATTATTATGCTTTCATGAAAGAATGCATAAACAGTAAACTAAAAAAAAGTTGTTCAATATGCGTAGAACATGTTTTAAATAACCAGATGTCACGAGTGAAATAATACTTGGAAACAAAAACTTGATAAAGTTTTAACCACACATTAATATTAATTCTTCATTACCCTTAATATAATAGTTAAATGTACAGAGAACAAAAAACACAAAACAAGATATTCATGAAAAAAATGATGTTAAAACTGACGAAGCATGGAAACAAGATACGGTGTTAGATGAGACAGGAAAACAATTACACTTCAAATAAAAGCAAAACTAACTTAATATATCTTTAAATCTTACGGTCCAGTTTTACGGCCGGTTTCTGGTATAAACCGTAAACAAATCGTTTCTCGCGGTTTGAAATTTTTGAAACCAACCAGCCGGAAGCTAAAGACAAAACCAATCACGAAACCAAACCGATGACCGTGAACACCCCTAGTATGCCTCATGCATTAACTATCAAAGCTGTAACAAAATTACTCTTGATCGAATGCTATATGTGTTTCGTATACATTCTAGATAACTTTTTGAAGCTTGTATTCTTGATTGAATTATAAAGAAATTTATCTTCTAGTTCTGATCCCCTAAGTTGTTGGTTGCTTACCTTCGTTGTGGTAATTTGTTTTTTTAGAAATGGCCCACAAAGAAATGACCTATACAGAAATGGCACAGAAAAAGAGTAGGATCCGCTGGACTAGAGTCCAACGAGAACACTATCTTTTATGATATACAAGGTGGAGAAAGTGATGGCCAATTCGTTCACGGCATAGAATGGGGTTCACAAGGCATTAATTATATGACTACTTTGCATGACGAGATAGCTACTCAACTAATTTCAAATTAATAAATTTATTTTGTATGCGAAGTATTAACTTCTATTTGGATTTTAATATGTTTCCATGGATTTTGAAGTAATAATGTGTAATTTGGATTCTCTATGATGATTTGTATTTTCTTTTTATATTTATTTATCATTCGGGTTCTAAACATACAGATACATTTCATTCAGCATAAAATAGTTCAAAGGGTAACATAGTCATTTTGTACAGTTATTCAGATGTCTAACCAAACAGACTTTAACTTGTTCAGATCTTACTGGCTCAGACTCTCTTAACCATTCAGACCTCTTTATGGTTCAGCACTTAATGCTTCAGCAATTGCCAAACAGCCCGTAAGAACACTTAAAATGGTGGGACCCACCAACCCTCTCCTAGGCTCCTCTTTAAGTGTTATTTAATATTAAAGGTATAAATTCTTATTGTTTGATTTTAATTAATAAGGGTATTTTAGTCGTTTATTAAAACATAACAGACTAAGCTAATCTCCAACTATTTTAGGGACCAATGGTGCTACATGTTCACGCAAGCAGTTGTTTAAACCCGTAATTTTTTAAACTTGGGGACTAGAAACAGGGGCTATCCGTGTAATTAATTCTTCTTTTAACTGAAAAAACACAAACAAAAAAAAAAGCACCTCCTCTGTAAATTCCCTAAGAGAATTATGATCAAGTTTCAGAAACTTTTTTCTGTGATGCCTTACAAGCAATGCAATTAACTGAAAAACATGTAAATCCCAATTTAGTGAACTGTTTATTATTCATAAATTTAAAATTTAAGAATGCCAGGTGATGTACCTTAACCTCTTAAGTGTTGTAACCATGAAGATGTTCCCCGTTCTGTTAACATGTAAAATTCATAACCCGACTCGTTTGATCATAACTAAACCGATTTCATATGAAGAATATACCAAGAAATGCATACCATGATAATATGGTATGACCGCTTATGATATCCCTTTTTCCCGGTGATTAACCCGATATTATGAAGCAAACAAGCAGCTTCAAGATATTCAAGATCTTTGTCATCCAATAAAACATCAACTTTGTTCCACTTCCTTAAACCTATGAAAATTTCCTGTAAAACCAATTACTCCTACTTTCCTAGATTTTGATGACAAAATTGTTACTAATATCAATAATAATTAGAACCTTGTTTTAAAAAGCGTGACGTAGGGATGTAAACGGGCCAAACAGCTCGTGAGGTACTTGAGATCAGCTAGCTAGAAACTCTAATCGAGCCAAGCTTAAACATGCTCAAGCCCAAGCTGCCTTGTTAGCCTAAACAAGCCTATTATAGTATTATATCTAAACAATATTTTATTATATATAGTTATAAAATAATTATTATAAATAAAAATATTATTTTACATAAAATATAATAAAAAGTAACTAAATAATAAATATTGTGTTATATATAACTTTTTTTATTATAAACATACATAATAAATAATTAAATTGTGTATAAAATTAATTAATAAATAATAAACGAGCTGAGCCAAGCCGAGGTCAAGCTTGAAAACTACTCACAAGACAACTTGCGAGACTAAAGAAGCCTACTTATTTATAATATTTTTTATTTAATACATAAAACATATTTTATATAATGATTGTTGTATATATAATTATGACATTAATTACTAAATAATGTATATTATATTAAAACTTTAATAATAAACATGCGTAAATACAATTAAAAATGTATATAAATTAACAAACTATGTAACTAATAATACCTGTGCAACAGAAGCACAAGATGCAGCAGAAGTCATCCTCTTCTTATTATTAAACCTGGAAGCAAGCCTCAAAACCGATCTCCACCTCGCGTTCGCATTCAAATCAAATCCATCAAAACAATATGCTAATTTCTCAGCAATCACACCCTCTCCCAACGCATAGCCCGAAACCTCCATCTCTTCCACGCCAAGCAACTCAAATATCTCTTCTAACAAAATCACAGCAGCCACGATAAACGTTATAAACCTCTTCACCTTCCATTTCGTCTTGGCATATTTTCTCAACAAGAAGCTTCAATTCTTGTTTAGTAAACTTCCAATCCCTCCGGTAACCTTCAAGCAATCCGATCTCATTCACCAAATCATTACTGTAGCCCATAAATATTGCCTTTTCAATCATTCGAATCGAACAGGAGGAACCAACAGCGGTGTCAATATTAAATTGTGATACCTTTTGAATCAGTCCGGATTCGTTAACAACCGATCTAATATACTCTCTCATTGCGTTAATCTCATTGTGTTTAAAAAATCTATGAGTTAAAGTTACATGTCCTAACGTCAAGGAAACCCCCAATTTTACGTTACCTTGAAAGCCGACGACGAATTCGGTGGAGCCGCCCCTAATATCGACCGTCAGAACCGTACGATGAAAATAGGGGAGAAACTGCAAGACGCCAAAGGCGAGCCTCGTCGTAGCCGGAAACGACCTCAACTTGTAGGCCGAGGGTTTGGTGGATGAGGTGAAGGGAGTCCACGGCGGCTGTTGCGGGGTGCTTGAAGCGGTGGAGGGTGAGGAAGCGGTGGGTGGTGGGGTTGACGGGGTCTTGTTTGTATTCGTTATATTTGCGATATTTTGTTGAAGCATTATCATTTGTGGTGATACACAAGATGATCAACTACTTATGCTTGAGTTCGTTCATTCGTTATTTAGTTTGGTCGGTTAAATCGCCATGTAACGCTCATCGGCCGACAAACTTAATTGATTCGTTAAATTCGTTAATTAAGTCGGACCATTCAAATTGCCAAGTAACGCTCATAGGAGGCTAACTCACACATTGGTTTTGGCATGCTAATAAGTTGGGGAAACAAAATGTCATGGGAAGCTCAACACCTCAAAGAACATTCGTTAATTGTTTTATTTGTTTGGTTTTATACGAAACAATCTATGATTTAATTTAACTATTCAATTATTCTATTATTAAATTATTCAATTACTTACTAAATCATTTTTTAATCAAGATCTATTGATTCGATCTATTCATACACTCAAAACATTTTTACTCTCTTGATCGGATACAAATCATTCATTCATCAAGACTCGGTTATCACGAGCCAACCGAAGCAATTTACACTCTATTATTGAAATTGGTTTTCACCTATTTATCTTATCACGTTATTATAATATCAATACCTCTAGTAATTTAAATAATATAGCACAATTTAATACTCATGGTATCATATACATAAACTATTAAACATATTCCAAGTATTCAACCTTAAATTTTAATTTGCTAAAACATATTAAACTTTGATAAAAGTTATTCACTCATCAAATTAACTCATTGATTTTCAATCTAGATTCTAACTTATCCTTAAGTTTGAATAAACATCAGCATAACATATTTAAGTTCTGTTTTACACAATTAATCATATGAAATCTGCACAACTATTCAATCTTCTCGTTAAATCACATCTTTATTAATAATAGAAATGTTTTCTCAACATCAAAGAACATCAATCATTTATTTTCTATAACTGCCTCATGGCCACATGTTTAGTCAAGGAGATAGCTCATGTGATCCCTAAAATATAAACTCAATTTCCAAAACATAAATACAATCAACTCAATCTCGTTCATTAAACTAATTGTTGGTAATTTTGATTAATTTACCCTACTCATTCTCATAACAACAACATTAACAAACGCAAGTCTAAACATCAACTATATGCTGTCAATTCAAATTAACAATACCTCAACAAAATCATAGCGCCTCAAACAATAAACTTTACTTCAAAAAATCACTCGTTACGCTTCACTTGCCACTATCACTATTCAATTCAATCATCATATAGTTTTGCACCCAATGAAATCGTTCGGTATTCTTGTTAAATACTTGTCACGTACCACAAGACGTTGCAAAATGATCTATGTCGTATACTTCTGAAACCTATACTACAAGGTTTGCTCAAATTTTATACCCTTCTACTTGTAATTGCTACAACTCTGGAAATCCTAATCACCCACGTCATTTGTGTTCTCGATTCAATCACGTTCATCAAGATCAAAATTTCCAAACTTATTCTATTAAACTCTACTTTGAAACTTGATTAAAATATTTCAATTCAATCAACTTTAATTATTCAAACTTTTATAGATCTAATTAATTAAGTTATTCATAACTAAGTTTATCAAAGAAGATGTTTTTGTCACCTTTATCTAAACATATATTACCTTTCTCCATCGTATATTATTGATGTGCTAAAAGTAGTCAAACAATTTAGTAACTAAAATATGCTAATCTAGACACTAAGTAATACTCTAGACTCTTAAACTTAACTTAAAATACTAACCGGCAAGTGTACCAGTCGACTCTGGTATAGCTAAGTAAGTCCGGATAGTGAACCACGAGATTCTTTAAATTATGTATATTAACTAATTAATTAGACTCGACTAATTAACACAACTATTTATTTATTATTATTAAAAGGGGTTTTTTAAACTATATTATATTAAACTAATAAAATAAACTAATTAATAAAAGACAATTAATGAAACATAAGACAAACAAGTTTGACTGAGATGATGATGAAAAACCACCTAGGCTAGAATCCCCAAAGTTTCAGTTATCAAATAGTTGGAAAATAATAGTTATGGAACTAGGATCGTAAAATAGATACTTAAAAGAAAACCCGAACAGGACCCCTGGCACTTCAAGAAGAGACACATATGGATTTCTAATAAGTTTTAAGACAAACCAATTATATGTATTAAACTTCCTTACGGTTATATAATTAATTTATGAAAGTGTACCTTTATAGTGAAATCCTACCTTACAACGCGGAAATCAAAGGTAATTTAATGAACTCGATTGACTAGCAAGACAAGGTTAATTAATCAAATCTAGACGAACTCCTTACGAAGAACTAAATCTAGCAACCTTAATCAACAAAGATCTAACAATAACCTATCACCTTACAGATTTCTAGGTTAGCAGCACACTTTTATTCATTTGACTAATAATATTATTCCTATGGTTTTATTGCAAGTCAACCACAAACTAGTCAAGAATATGACAGACAATGACCAAGGATAATGTGGAATAATAAAACTAGAACAACCAAAACCAAGTACATATACACATCAATCAAGTAAAATCATATAGTTTACTGAATCATAAAGCCATAACGAAAAGACACAATCCAACTAAAATCAAAACATCAACGATGGTTCATCATAAGCCTAGGCAGTCTATAAAGTTTAGCCTAGCATCTTAAAATCAAACAAAACACGAGTAGAAATCATGGTGAACATCGGATAAAAATTAGAAATCGAAATATTAAAGATGATAAAACCTGTAATGTCTTCGATCTCTCTTGAATTAACACTTCAACGGATGAATTCTAGCCTCCAAAAGCTCCAAAATACGAAATACTGGATTTAATATTCGACCTTAACAGCTTATGGTTCGTCTCCCCTTTAGGGTTAAGGTTAATGATGTTTATATAGCGATTAAGTCTTAAAAACCTGTCCACACGTCATAATCTTCTAGAAAAAGGGGCTCGTCACGCCACACGAGACAAAGGAGTTTAGCCACGTTACGCAACAGCACAATATATCCTTGTTGCGTCATGCGACGAGGTTCCTTCTTCTGGTCGCGTGACGCGACCAGGTCCCTCTAGTCCGGTTCTTTTTCCGGGTCGACTGGTTCTTCTATTGGCTCATTCCGGTTCAACCCTAATTCATCCTGGTTCTTCGTTATAACTTGTTTAAGCTCCTTTTCGACTGTTTATCGCACCCAAGACCTACAAAACTTCATTTAGCTAGTGATACATCAATTCTAAGCGAAAATGAATCATAAATCATCAAATACAGTATAAAATTATCATAGGAAAACATATATAAATAACTGTAGATCAATTATAATAAATCTTTATTCAATTTTTTGATTTAAACAACTTCAAATCTAATAAATTATTAATTCTAAGTGATTATGCTCATATAATAAAATCTATCTTTCCAAAAGACAACTTCCTATAATACTGTACACCTAGTTTACCTTTTGACCTCATTCATCCCAATTCATTTCACTCTCAACCCTAAGGAATCCTTTCCTTTTCAAACTTCCAACAATTTATAACTTTTACCAATAGTCATTTTAGAAACTTTAATATCTTATTAATTCAACTCAAGAGTTTAATTTATTTTTAACAATATTTCATATAACTACGATATACTAGTTTATAACCAAAACGTATTAAAATTTTGTTTTCTCAAAAAATAATGTTTTTCACATATTTTGTAACCTACTCTATGGGATGAGTTATGTTGACCATCCGACGATCTAAGTAATTATGGAGGCTTACATAATTATCGAAGTCCTCGCATGGAAATCATAATCCAGATAATTGTGTGTTATAATATAGAATCGTAAGTAGTGGAAATAGTACAAATGTCAGAGATGATAAAGACATGGTGGATACACCACTGGTACATCCTATATATAAATACCCTTATCGGATTTTCATTTGGAGCGCTGTTTTAACTATTCAAGGTTCTGTGTTATGATAAATTTTAAAAATTATATTTTAAAAAATTTCTTTTCCTCATAATTTAATGGTGTTGTTATAATATTCTTTAATTTCAGGACGAAATTCCCTGAAGTATGGGAGACTTTAATAACTCGGGTTTTCATATAAAATATTAAATATCAATACCCGACCCGTTTTCGTTTTCAGGTAAGTTAATCGATAAAATAGTTTAAACTATTTACTTTATAAAATTATTATATTATTCTTTTCTGTATTTATTATTTTAACTTTGAGAAATATACAATTTTAACCTTAAATTTATGTTTTAACTATTTTTGTTTCCACACCATAACTTCAGGGACTGGATTGCAAATTTTATAAAACTTATATTATATGTAACATCCCAAAAATTTTGGTCCAAATTTGACAAGTTAATAAAGATAAAGGACCAAAAATATTTAAATAATAAGAAAATAAAAATAAGAAAATAAAAATATTTCATAAGAAAATTCCATGGGAAGGAAATAAGAAAAGAAAATCCATCCCACATAGAAAGATGTAAGAAAGTGGAAGTATTTCACATGGATATAAATAAGAAAGATGGAATCCATCCCACATGAAAAGTGGTAAAGAAATGGAAGCACTTTATAAGGAAGAAAGTTTCCATAGTTATATTCTTTTATGCTAAGCATGCACCTAGTGGTCCTAGCGGAGGGTGCAGAGCACCCAATGCACACGGGCTCGAGCGAGGCCGATGGCGAAGGCGACGGCGACGGGCGCAATGTGGCGCTTTGATATCGAAGGCGACGGTGAAGGGCGATGGGTGCAATGTGGCACTTTGATGCCGCACTTCGCACGCTCGCATCGCCGCGAGCCGCTTGAGAGCCACCTTATTGTTTTTGGAAAGTGGAAACGAGACCAGGAAATGACAAGCTCTGAAAGTGCAAAGACTAAAGAGGAATTTCTGGAAATTGAACCTCATCGCAATACGCGATGGAGGTAAGGCTAGGGATCGTGTATCGCGATCTGGTATCGGTAGCGCGAAACAACCACGTGGCAGTGTGACAGACCACTTGTCACCACGTGGCGTGACCTCCTAAAAGAAGGCGTCGTGATACGCGGCGCAATTAAAGTAGAGCCCATCGCGTATCGCGATGGGACGCAATTTCAAGTATAAAAGGGAGGGGTCACGACTCACTACTCACACACACACCTCTCACTCTCTCTCTCTAAAATACTTTCTCTCTCTATATCCATAGTCGGGGCTATAGCCCGAACCTTGATTACAATTAAGCATAATATAACTTTTCTTAAGCAAAGGTTATAGTAAAATTAATGTTTCTTCTTGATTAAGAAATGTAGGCATATACATACAACGGGGTATTGTCAAACTTAGTATTCTCTATGATTAAAAAATATAATATTCATATAAAAAGGTTATAGTTAAATTAATGTTTCTTCTTGAAGAAGAAACTCAGTATAGATGTTTCTTCCTAAGAAGAAACGTAGCATATAATTGATAAATAAAGAAAGGGACTAAAGGTTCAAATGTTTTAACAAATGATTTTATCAAGGTTAAAGCTATACTAAACAGACTAAAGGTCTGAAGCTAGATCAATGATCTAGTTATTTATACAAAGGTTATTCTCGTACTATAGGTCTGAGGTAACAAATCAAGAAGCAGAATCAGAAAACATGAATCAGTATCAGAAACTGATTATAAACAGAACAGGTGAATACGCCCAAAACTTTTACAAACTCTTTTAGAGTCAGAATGTTTGCATTGGATTTACGAATCCTTAAAACCTTGTGTTAAAATAATAAGAAACGGACACTCTGATTAAAAGTATACATGTGTCTGGATCCATTCATACATGGTGACTCAGAGTTTCCCGATGCCATGCATGTCATCAACATGCCTCTGAAAGTCTACGGGACTGTTCAGAGAAATGATATTGTGTATATGATTAATTGTACATGTACTTAAGGTAATTTTATCCCAATTGAGTTGGGTGCCTAATGAGTAGTCACAAAGGTACTATTGTTGGTTTCACAAAGGTATTAAAAGGATTTTACAACAGAGTCAACGTCATTCACCAGTTGTGTCCCGATGTATTTTATAACCATTTTACAGAAAAACAGAAAGGTTAGAACAGACAAGCAAGACAGAATAGAAGATTGGAGATATAGTCATTAGATGCTATCTGGTGGCTTAGATATTTATTTCAAAATATTATAAAGAAATATTTTTTCTAAAAAGACAGGTATTTGAATTATCAAATGGGTAACTGAACCCGAGTTTTCAATATAATAATATTTTATCAAAGACTTCTGCTGAAAAGAATACATCTTCTCAAAAAAAGTTTTGTAAACATTAAATGAGTATTTTAACCCGGTATTTTATAAATGAATAAATTATATTAAAGACTTCCACTAAAACAATCCCGCAACTATGATGAATTTATAAAACAGGTACCAACTATTGGTCACACGTCTAGGCCCGAAGTTGGGGTGTGACATTATAGCCAGGATCCAAAACCCTAATCCATTTATCCATATCGCGACCCGTAACCCGACTAATACCCCTGGACCACAATCTTCGCGTTTTGTTTGGAATTGATTTGTGATCTTTGTATATCTTACTAGTACTGTCCTCACCGACTAATCTAATTAGGAAATTTAGATACTTTTTATACGTATTGACATCTTAGTAAAACTGTCTTCGTCATAACAAGAATCTATAACTTAAAGATCGTTATATACCAATTAAACTTACACGCACCATCTGAGGAGGATTACAAACAAAATCCCCTTGATTAATTAAGTTGTAGCAGCCTTCATTATCCTCCCCGTTCGTCGTTTGGCCGTCAGGCCGTTCTTCACGAAAACCACCAATTCTCAGTTGTATCAGGTAATTTTTATATGTAACACAATCGTTTTAATTTATATTATCAAAGCCCTAACATCAATTAAGCAAATAATGAGCCGATTAATCAGTTGTTGAATTAGGGTTCTTAGTCTAATTGGGAATTTAACGGTTTCTACATTTAAACTGTTGTTCTTATTCTTTAACAAACAAACCAGCTAGTCCAACTTGTTGGTTGTGTGTTGTTAGCGTCTGTGAGCCGGCCAGGGCGCAGGTTCGAGCCCCGGCCAGCGCACATCTTTTTCTTTATTTTCTTTTCTTGTGTTTTTAATGTTTTATAAATAAATTATAAGTAGTATTAATTATCAAACAAGCATTATCTTATTAAGCCGACATCATAAATTTAACTGTTCGTGTCAACTAATATCGTTACAAGATTTTTGTATATATATGTATGCATTATAAATATATATTATTAATGAACTGACAATTAGTTTTATTAAAACCCAACACTATAAATTCACGTTTCTCGCCGTTGAACGTCTTAATAAACTTGCTTATATATATATATATATATATATATATATATATATATATGTGTGTGTGTGTTTAATAAACTTATTAAATAGATTTCTTTAAAAGATTCAAACAAAATATTTATTTATATATTACTACCTATTATAACTAGATAATTACGCATTATTATTATGATTATCTACTTATTTATACATAAGTATTTTATTTTTTTCGGATAATTATAAGTATATTTTTTCACATCAAATTTAGTTATCTAAATTATTAGTTTATAAATGTGATTATATATTTTCATATAAAGTAAACAAGGGTAATTCGATAAATATTAAAAGTAATGACTTTAATAAATAAATGTGAAGCAATAATATTACTCTTTGGAATAATAATTATTATAGAAATCTATCGATCAATTAATAAATATTCAAATCCCAAACCTAACTTAATCACATCGAAATCTTAACTTATCAAATCATGTTTTATCTCTTATAATTAATTTAATATTATATTATTTAATTAGGAATCCTTGATGATATATTCCGAATGGTTCATCTCTCTCACATCATCACTTATATTTCGTTCATTCGATCAGGTGAGTATCACATTCCCCTTTTTACACGCATTTGTTTTTACTATTTTGGGGACGTATGCGTTACTATTTATTTCCCTATTATTTAATATGCAAATTGCAACTGTTGTCACGTGTGTTTAACAATGTATACCTTAATTGTTATGTGCTTACTTGCTTTATGTGAATCGCATTCGGAGAGGTCCAACATAATCTCAGAATAATATAATCATACGACCGTCGTAATAGCCATCGTCCAGTTTGCCTGGCATCGTGCTTATCGACAATTCATTATTTACTTGCTCATTGGTTAAATTGCTTATCTCACTTGATACAGTTTTCTCTCTTAAATATTATTATATAATCATGAAAATCTGGTGTTTTACTCACTCAATCTCGTGTTGACAAAACATATTGTATTTTTGACGCATATGCAAGTTACCGCATGTTACGATTATCAAGATTGTTTGAAGCAACTTAGGATCTATGTTAGAGAAGAAAATACAAACATTTAATTTTGGATGTTTATTTTACTTGTTAATTATAAATTTTATGTACTATGATTATTTGAATTTGTTATACTATTTAAATTGGAATAATAAATATTATAATTTTCAGTTTGCATGATAGTACCTTGAGAGCTGTGAGCAATCAGCTCACGCCCCGTCATTTCCGCCTTAGGTTGGGGTGTGACAATTTCTCTATTAAAAATTTTAGATTACATACTTTTGGAGTAAAAAACAAAATGATTAATAAAGAGACACGATGACAAACAGAAAGACGCAATGACGTATTTTTTTTTTATTTTTATAAAACAAAGTCATACCCATATTAAAGATAAAAAATGCTTGTTATAATGGGGAACTTTTTTTATAAAAAAATGGCATACGAAAAATTAATAAAAATTTTAAAATGATTGAGGAATTGACATGTGTCTTGTATGTGACTACAGAAAATATGTGTTTTTCTCTTTATGTCCTTCCTCATTTGGTCCCCACTTGACACATGACAATCAGTTATGGATTCACATCCTTCTTATTTTTTTACACTTTGTAGAATAACTCAATCCCTATATATTAGGTAGTCAAATCGAATCGATTTTACAAAATAAAAATGCATAATTTTAATAAACACAGCTTATCAAAAGTGTTCCTTGCATCCAACTAATCGTTGTTAACGACACTATCACCACCATCGCCACAACCATCGTGCCTCGTCCACCGCCATCCTGGTCGTCCACAACCGTCAATGTTATTGCCAACACCATTGTAAGATCATTTGTAGTGAATAAAACTCCTAGAAAACGTATTGCATCACGTGACGTCACGTCACCAGATGAGGTTTTTTTTTTTTTTTTTTTTTTTTTGCCAAAAGTGATGTGGTGGATGGAACTCCTCCGATTGTTACCTTATTATTTTTTTTTTCATTTTTAATTAATAAAAATAAAACAAATAAAAATTAATTATAAAAATATTATATTTTAATTAGAACACTACATTAAAATTTAAAATAATAATAATAATAATTAAACATGTAAAGAGTACATAAAAAATATTATTTATGAAGCTTGTATTTTTAATGACGTTATCCTTTTTAATTGGGTTAGAGCCCAAGCATGTCTGGTGAGTTGGTCGATCAGTTCCTACAAAAAGGCAAGATCTTTGACATTTGCCTCCTTTTCAACATCTCGGCGAACTCCACATTGGATTGAGAATTTTGTTTCATTACTTGAAGACGTAGATTCCCATGGTCGTGTATTTTAGTGAGTCGACGGTTCATTTCGTTATTTTTTTTTCATTTCAACACCCGCACCCACAGCTGACGACCCCGTCACTTTCCTATTTTGACGACTTCTTATACAGTCGGGTCATGCATCTCCACATACTCATCCACTCTATCACTGAAATAATCATCTTTTAAGTTGAAGTTTTGAACATAGGACTTTGGCATTTTGGATCAGTTGAGGACGAGGTTTTGGACCCTTTTGGTTGTCACCTACTTCCGACCCGATGGGGGATATGCCGTGTAACATTTTGAATTTTTTGTACTTATGTGTTGTTTATGTTTACCCGATTGGGGAATGTAATACGGATCTTTCATATTTATAAAAGCATGCATTTATTAGTATTTAACTTTGTTTAATTTATTTATATCCACATATTATTCAAATCCGTCAAACATCTCTTAGAAACCCTTAAAATCGTTTTTTCTTAAAACACATTTTTTAGAAGTACAGGGACTGAAATCGTTAAAAAACAAAGTTGGTCAGATACCCCGTCGTTGCGCTGCACGTAGGAAACACCCATGCTCCGTAACCTAGCTCGGGGGACTCATCAGATTAGCCAAATCGCTTTTTTTGATCGTTTATTCTCCAAATCTCTTCCGCAATAATCTGATTCACCTTTAATCTCCAAGTTATGAACCTAGTCATGTTTGGGGATGAATTGTTTGTCTTTTCCTGCAAGTTTTGATGTCTAATTCGGTTGTATTGATTAGAATTTATTTTAATTGATTAATTGTCAAAGTTGACCAAAAGGCACAATTAAGGCCTAATTAACAAATTCGCAAACTATAACCCAATTCCTCCTATATAAACCATCCTTAACTTCTGTAAAACACTTAGCCTAACTGATATAATGATACATATATTTATTTCCCTTGTATATCTTATTTAATATTTAATTAGTTTTTGTTCGGTTTTAGTTAAGATTTGTGTACTGCTAACATTATTGTGTTTTGTAGGTTCCGGGAATTGATTGTGGTAAAAAAATGGCGAAAAACGAGTCAAAATAGCCAAAACGAGAAGCCGAAATGCATCAGGAAATGAACCCGAAGGAGAACCAGTCAGACCGGCCCCCCATATTGATAGCGTTGCGCCATGCGACAAGGGGGCCAGACATAGTCGCAGGGCGTGGCTACCATCAGATTCCAGATAGTTTACTCATTTTTGTTCAGCAGTGGGCCTTGTTTCAGTATATGTACACCATTAACCTTAACCTGAAAAATACCCTATGAACAATAACCGAATTTGGAGTTTCTTGGTGCTCAGGATTGCAATATTTGGCGGTTTTGAAGGAAAGAATCACCCGGTTAAGCGCTACTTGTTCAACAATGAAGACTACGAGTTTTATCGTCTTTAATATTTCGTTTCTACTGTTTTTCACCATGATTTCGTTTATCATTGTTTTGTTTGATTTTAATATGCTAGGCTAAACATTATAGACTGCCTAGGCTTATGATGAACCATCGTTGATGTTTTGATTTTAGTTGGATTGTTTCTTTTCGTTATGGTTTTATGATTCAGTAAACTATTTGATTTTACTTGATTGATGATGTGTATGTGCACTTGGTTTTGGTAATTCTAGTTTTATTATTCCACATAATCCTTGGTGATTATTTCATATGATAGGATTTTGTTAGGTCATTTATTGTGTGTTATTGATAGTTTATGATTGAATTCGAATAAGATCATAAGAATAATATTATTAGTCAAACGAATAAAAGTGTGATGCTAACCTAGAAAGCTGTAAGGTGATAGGTTATTGTTAGATATTTGTTGATTAAGATTACTAGATATTGTTCTTCGCAAGGAGTCTATTTAGGTTTGATTAATTAACCTTGTCTAGCGAGTCAACTGAGTTTATTAAACTACCTTTGATTTTCACGCTGTAAGGTAGGATTTCACTATAAAGGTACTCTTTCATACATTAATTAGATAACCGTAAAGAGTTTAATTTATAAATTGGCGTGTCTTAAAACTTATTAGAAATCCATAGGTGTCTTCTTGAGTAGGGTCAGGGGTCCTGTTCGGGTTTTCTTTTAAGAGTTTATTTTACGATACCAGTTCCATAACTATTATTTTCCAACTGTTTGATAACTGAAACTATGGGGATCTAGCCTAGGTGGTTTTTCATTATCATCTGAATTAGTCAAACTTGCTTGTTGTCGGTCCCGGAATGACCACTCACACTCACAATTAAGTCATAAATCACACAATAAATGTGTCGACAAGAGAGCTAATGACAGTTGCTATTTTAGGTAAGAAAACTGTTTGTTAACGGCGAAATCAGAAACAAACAGTGTTGTTGCTTGAGGATTAGTAAAATGTAACAAACACAAACAATCACTCAAAAGATTTCCTTTATATAAATGATTCATACAAATGATAATCGATTAGGGTTTCTTGTTTGGAAAGTCTATCCGTACAATCCTAGGACAGCTGTCACACTCAATATCAGAAAATATTCTTTTAGGTCTGAAAAGAGTCAATTGTCCGTCTTATCCGTTGTACGCGTGCCCTAAATTATTCTATTTATAGGCCTGCTACCACCTAACAACTGTCCCATCTTCTAGAAACCCTAATGATTGGTACATATTCAGAAATATACTAAGTGTAAAAACAGGTATTTTGGGTAGACTTTGTATCAGATGTCTTCACCGAGTAGGCTTGTGCCTTTTGTCTTTTACGAGTATACCTAGTAACCTTGAAGTGTACTGGAGAACAGTTCTCCGAGTAGACTTTAGTTAGAGTATTTTCCTAAGAAAATACTCACCTAGCAGACTTCAATCTTCTTGACCATATCAAACTTTGCCCGATATAATCTAACGAGCAAACTTGTTCTTCAGAGATCCTTTCAACTCTTTGCTAGTGAATAACTTATTAGTCAAGCCAAGTGTGCTGGTAACACTGTAGCTTACTCGGAGTTGAACCTTGCTCGACGAAGTCCTTATGATTATTCTTTAACTTCCATCAAGCATGCTCGGACCACTGTTTTATTAAAGAATACCTTGCTAGATCTTCCAAATACTTGGCTTCAACAGCTTGGTTAGCCAAGAGCCTACTCGGAAGTAAACTTTCTTAGCTATGAAGAACAACCTTGCTGTACATAGTGAATCCTGCTCAGATTGACACTAAAGAAGACTTCTAGAAGATAACCTTGCCCGAAGGACAAAATACCTTGCTAGGCCAAGTAAACCTTGCCTGGGAGTCCAAGTGTGCTCGGATTCCATACTTAGCCATTTCTGGGGAGGTTGAGAAGATTCCAATCTTCCTTAATCATCCTTAAGTAATTTCAAGTCAAATTCTGACTCAACAATCTCCCCCCTAGATTGGAACACCTCAGCTGTCCCAAAACACTTCTAATGTTACATACACTTAGTCAAAATACAAATATCAAAATCAAATTACATATTCATAAAGTCAAAATATTACATATTGAAAATATGTCCGTAGACATTACAAAGAAAAACCTATTCTAAGATCTTTATCTTCTTCTCGCATTGTAGGCTGCTTGTCTTCGATCCACCAGTACTGTTCCTGCCCTTTGCTGAAAGATAGAAAGTATCTGATAGTGAGGGTGATTTTCTGGAATTGTCAATCCAACAATGTTCCTCAGATCTTCCCAGTGCAAAAATGTTAGGTCTTCATCATTTCTGATGATACCCAAGATAAGTCCATCTGAGTTTCGAAGAATGTAGTGGCCGTCAGTTTCCTTGTATTCAATTTCAGCAATAAGACCATTCTTCTGGACAACATAGTTTGGGCGTGTCATTCTCCTCCTCATACTAATACATGTATTCATATTGGACAAGGATTGTTGTTTCTGACTTTTGAAAGATAATCACATTCTGCATCCCTTATCCTCCTCATTCTTGTCAATATTCTAGTCCTCTCATGCTGGTCAATTCCCATTTCTTCCTTTGATCCACCAGAGGAAATCCCTTATCAGCTTCACTTTCAGGTATTTTGACAATTCATTATGTTGTCTCTCGACCAATTTTCTGGTATCATGATAATCATATAATTCAAGACTGGCCATTTTCTCCAACTGCTCTCTTTTGAATTCAGCAAAGTCATCTTTGAAAATTATGTCCTTTAACTGTCTACTTTGCATAACAACTTTCAGAGTTTGAGAGACCGAATCACAATAGAGTTTTATAGGCAAATCAATATCAGTTTGATTCTTTTCTTGTCTTTGAGTTCCACCTCTACTTGATTCACCTCTGGCTGTAGTTGGGTATTGCCTTGAAGCAGAGGGCCTAGATGGAATTGAATTCATGGGTTTACTAGGCCCTGATACTGCAAATGCTTTCTTGTACATCGATTCAATCAACTCAGCAGGATAATTAATAAGATCTGCAAGGTTTTCACCTGCATCTCTTTGAAGTCTTCCAATCTTCTCAATTATCTTGGGATTATTTGACAGCCCAGCAGGCACAAACCTTCCTCCAATAAAACTTCTAGGATTTTCACCCTCCAACAGAACTTTCTCCCATTCAGTCTTCTGCATATAGAATAGTTCTTTCAAATGATCCTTATCTAATGCATTAAAGGTATTCACATCCATTCCTTTCTGATTTACTATTATACCCCTCAAGATTTGAATCATTTCCTCATTCTCCCATGGAACTATAGGTTCATCCAATTCTGGCTTTATTTCCACTGGGATAGGGGTTTCTTCAATTTCAGCCCTTTTAGATTTATTTTCAGCCTCCTGCTTCTTTCTCAATGTCATGATTCTTCTTTTCTTTTTAGGAGGCTCAGGCTGTTCTTCCCTTGACTCCTTAACAGATGACTCAGGTTGAACTCTCTTTAGCTTATCTTTCTTTTCTTATAATGAGATTCAATAGTAGTTTTAGACAAACTGCTCACCAATTCTGGTGCCATTCCCTTATCCAACAGATATCCACGTTTACCATCAAACTTCTTTTTCAACTCATCAAGCTTTTCAGCCAAAGCTGCTTCTTTTACAAGTCTCTCTTTTTCTTTTCTCTTAGCATCTTCTTTTGTTGCAAGATATGCTTCTCTAAGTTTCTCAAATTTAAAGTGAGTCAAATCCTTTTCAGAGAAACCATGCAGTCTCAGATAATCTCTAAACTTTTGACTGTCCCTGTTCTTTTGTTGCATTTGTTTCTTAATAATGTCCCTCTCTCTATCCAATTTTCTTTGCAGCTCAACATCATTTAGAGATGCTAGATCTTCAAACTTAAAACCATGACTCATCAGTTTTATTACCAAAGGATTTTTCTTTTTAGCTTCAATCATACTTTGTTCAGTATTTGCTCTCTGCTTATTAGTAATATCAACTTGTGGGGTTTCCATGTCAATCTTCTCAGCTGTATTGTTCTAGTTATCATCATCAGTCTCATCTTCAGTTGTATCATCCTTCTCTGTTGATTCATCGACTGCATTAATCCTTTCATCATCAGATTGTGGAACATCTGGAGCTGGAACATTTGGAACACCCTCAGTTACATCTTCTGGCCTTAATGTTTGAAGAGGAACTGGCCTTAATGGGCTTTTTTGATCATCAGGGGTCTCAACAAAATACTTATTCTTTTCATCCCATTTGCCTCTTTTCGTAGATTTAGCTCTTTCAGACTGATCATGAGCTTTTCTTTTTCTTGAATATATCTTTTCAAATCTGTTCACATTTTCATGGATTTTTGAGGCCTTTGCCAACATATCTTCAATAGTCTCTCCAGTCTCTCTCTCAGGTTCCCCTTCAGGTTCCTTTTCATGATGCTTTTCAGGTTGATCCATAGATTGACTAAACATGCTTACAACCATAGCAAGAGAATTATCCACTTCTTCAGTCCTTTTAAGATTAATCAAAGTCTCAAGCACCTCTTTATCATCAACCTCTTCTTCAGTAAATAATTTGGCAATATTGGCTTGATCAAGTAGGTTTTCTTGCTCTGTCAACTCTTCTTTATTCAGCAACAACCTCGTCTACTTCCTCTTCCTCCACAGTATTTGCCCTAATAGGCTCATTCTACTTCTCAGCAATGGCTTTGCCTTTGGCTAGCCTTCTTCTTTTATCACTCTCTGTTTCAGAAGGAAATTCATCAATATCTTTCTCCAATTTACTCATTTCATCATCATGCTCTACTCTCTTAGAACTTTATTCATATGTTTCTGGTTCAGTTAGTATAAGTTCCTCAGTAGTAGCTCCTTCATCCATCAGAGCATTAGTGGCTATTATTTCATCAGTCATCACATCAGTTGCTATATCTGTTACAACTTCTGTAGCAACATCAGTTGTAGCCATTTGATCAATATTCACAATTTCCACTTCATCATCCATATTCACATCATCATCCTCTCTTTCAACAGTGTTTAGAACTTCATTATTTACATCATAATTTTGTTCTTCAGCCCCAGATAAATCAACCTCATAATCTTCTTCAAAAATCATTCTTACACCACTATCCTCATCTTCACTTTCATTCTCATCATATGCATTTAAAATACAAGTCAAACCATCAGCAATCACATTCCCTTCATTCATCTCCTTACTGGGCAGCTGAGGTCTTCTCAACCTCCTGCTCCAGGGTTTGAATCCTTGATTGTGCCTGGGCCAATTGAGCTTTCAACTCCTCATTCTCCAATTTTAATTCATCATTCTCATTCCTCAACTTCACAGCTTCTATTATTAAATCCAAGTTTCTTCTGTAAAGGTTGGAAATATGGGGAGGTGTAGTGGGTAGTGAAGTAGAGAAAGGTTCTAGTAAAGGGTTTATGGTTTGGGATTGTGGTGGAGAAATTGGGTTAGTGGGAGTACTTAAGTTTAGGTTGTCAGGTGGGGTTTGAGGTAGGGTTTGATGTATGTTTTCATGTTTGTCTTGGATTAGGGTTGGTGGTGGGGATTGGGTTAGGGTAGGTGGTGGTGAGTGAGGTGGTGAGAGAGGTGGTGATTGGGTAGTTTGGTCATTTGGTGATGGTGGGTAGGGTGGTGTTTTTGGTGGTGTGGTTATGGGTGTTAGCATGGGTTGAAACTCCCCCTGAACTTGTACTATATCATCAAAGTTACCTTCACCTCCTCCTTCATCATTATCATCATCATTATCATCATCACCTGAATCATCATCATCTGAACCATCATCGTCACCATTACCTTCATCCTCACTTTCGCCATCTTCTTCATCCTCCTCTGAGATTAACTCAGGTATAGGAACAACCTCAAAATCATCAACTAAAAGCCATGGTACAATTTCAAACACCTCCTCAGGATTGAACCTGCTTGTGCTGCCCGGATTTTCAATCCATTTAAAAGTATTTGGATTTTGCAGCACATGTGTAGTTCCAACAGTGGGCAATCCTTCCAACTCTTTATTAAAAATAATCTGTAGAAACTTGGGATATGCCAAAAACTTCTTATTGTTCGGTTTTCTCAAGTTGCTTACCATCCCTTCAAAGATCATATTGGAAAAGTTGAATGGTTGATTAAACACAACAACAACTGTAGCATTGGCCAAATCTCTACTCATAAGAGTCCATGAGCCTTTCCTAGGGGCAAAGTCCTGAATGATGTGGTGTATCAAGAATCTATATATGATGGGGAACATTCCCTTTTGGAATTGTCCTATGTGCACTGTCCCCTGATATCCCATTGTTTGAACAAACACCTTGAACAAGTGTTCAGCTGTGATGTGAATAGGGTTGGTATTATCACCATTTAACTGCAAACATCTTCTTATCAACCCCTCTGTTACACGTATTTCCTGATTCGCATTTGTGGCTTCTATCCTTTTTCCATTCACATCGTCATAAAACCTCGCTGACCGTCAAAAATCAAGCGAGTGATTCCTGTATATCATTGGGGACTCTGTCAAAGCGAAACGTATGTTTGACTGTTGAAGCCATCTGATCATTGGAGCAACATCTTCATTATCAGGAGTAATCTGTAATAGAGCGCACATATTGTGCTTATGTTCAAACGGATATCTCGGATCATCCTGATGCGCCATATATAAACACACAGACAAAAAAAATCAAAGTAGAAATTATTCCTAAAGTTCACAAATTTAAGTAATTTCAAGTTATAAATTTGAAGAATAATAAAAGAAATATCATTAAGAAACTGATATTCGACAAGTTTATAACCTACACACAAAATAGAGATTTAGTAATCATGAATAATCACAGCCCAGTATCACATAATCATGGTTGGAAAACGCTTAATTAAAGCTTACTGAGTCGGAAAAAGTGGGCTGGTAAATTAGGGTTAGGGATTTGAGATTATCGCACTTTGGCGGTTGAGTATCTGAAATAAGGGTGAGAGAGTGGAAGGTGAGAGAGAAAGTGGGAAAATTTTCTCTAACTCACTCTTATATATCTTTTGAAAGTGGGTTTTAAATGCATTTTGTCGTATAGTGAGTTAATAGCTGTCAAATAGTACTATTAACCATTTAAAATATTCACATTTAAAACCTTGCTCGATAAAGTTCATTTACAAAACCTTGCTCGGAAAAGTTCATTTACAAAACCTTGCTCGGAAAAGTTCATTTTAGTTTATGAGGCTTGCTTGGAATCTTCCACTGTCTCAAAGCCTACTCGTTTCAAACAAAATAGTATTTTAGAGAAAAATCTAAGTTAAATGAAGGAAGCTTACTCGAACTACAAGATTGCTCGAGAACTGAAGCACAAGATAAATACTCAAGTATAGAATATCAAATAGGCAACCTTGCTAGGTATCAATTAAGATACCCAAATAAATTCCTCGGAAATACTTCTAAATACAAACCTTACTCGGAAAACTCAACCTATCACAAACTCTACTCGTAAATGTAACATAGTTCACAAATACAGTCAAGTATACTTTGATGCAAAGTATGATCGAATAACTTCAAGACTACAAAGTGTGCTAGATAGGGATTCTAAACACAAAGTGTACTTAGAAAGTCAAGTTTTGAATATACCAAGTATATTAAAGGAACATTTGAAATTTTCAAAGTGTGCCCGAAATATAAAGTGTGCTTGGGAAACCAGGTTTGCCCAAAAACACTTGTAACTTCAAAAAATCATAATCACAAGTAACACATAGCTTGCTAGAAATGAGTTTAGACAGTAAGACAAACACCTAAGTGTGCTATAAAGTTCAAAATCACTAAAGCTTGCTAGAATATCACATCTAATCACAAAGCTTGCTATACTAACTTAAACAACCTGTAAAACAGTTAAGTTTGCTAAAAAGTTTAGAAATCAACAAAGCTTGCTAGTGAACAGTGTAATCCGTCATATAAACTAGTTTGCTAGAAACAGATGTTCTTTCAAACAAATCAATAAAGTGTGCTCGAAAGTCCTAACTATATAAAATCTTGCTAGTAAACATCATATTCAAACATAGACAAATATCAAGCCTGCTCGGAAAGCTAAATTTCAAGTAAAGTAGTGAACTCTACCCGAAAAATGTTAAATACTTCAAAGCATGCTCGAAATTGACACTTAGACAAAAACATCTAAGTATACTCGAAAAGGTTATAAAACATCAAACCTTACCCGAAAATACATATTCAACCTTTTGAAGATAAAATGCAACTCTTTTTGACTTAAACACAATATCAGTTATATTTATCAATACAAATCATTGTTTAAGAGCAAATTGTGCATTAAGAGATAAAATTTCAGTCAAGTTTCTTTTCAAAACAGTTTCTTTCTTTTTCTGAAAAGATCTCAAGTATGGGATCATATTGACTAATCAGCTTTCTCAATACTTCATTCTCAACATTATTATGACAACATAGACAGGTCAACAGCAGGTCTAGACTTAACATGAATATCATCTCTTTGATGATATGATTAATGTTCAATTTATAAGCAAAAAGTTAAATGGATAACACATATTGTTTTATGATGCTCCATATCTATTCTCAAGGCTTATTTGGCTTTCTCCAGATCACCCCAATTTGACTCTGACCCCCTGGATTTGGCTAAAAACCTTTAATGATAGAACAATTTTAAAATTTAGATATTTCTTTCAAATTTAGCAAACATATATGAGGTTGAACGTTGGACTTACAGGCCACGCAATTCGGACTTACAGGCCTTTCATTCCGAATGTTTAAAGGACTTATATGATTGCCTCCACCCCTGTAGTTCTAGAATTAACCCTCATGTTTGCATTTTCTTTATAAAAATATGTGAACATATATCAACTTTTGATTGACAAAACATTTGAAATAAAGTGGTTCACATTTGTTCATTGTCATTCTTTTGTAAATATATCATTTAGGGAACCAAATACCAACGGGCTTGTGTATGACTGGATAATCACTTTTCTACCTATCATTTGGAAAGATTTATCTTGGAACATGCATAGACAACAATGTAACTCCACATTAAGCTTAGAAGTTTCTTTATGTTTATATCACCTTAGATTTTACACCTCATGGGAAAGCAACCATACATGTCAATGACTGTACTAAGTGCCTTTTCAGCCTATTAAATCCATATGATTGGCTGAGTAGTCAATGTACTATCATTTCCCAGTTTACAAAGTTTAATACTCAGTCACCCCAATCTCTCTTATTTGAGAGGTAAATGGCTATCCTGTTTTACCACAAGTGGTTAACAGGACCAAACATATATGAGAATAAATTTCCTTTCAAATCAGAGTTATTGACATAATTTTAAGTGAAGGAATAAAAAACAAGTTACAATTGCCCCAAATGCTCTCAGTTTTCCAGGTTAATGGCTATCCTTCCAATCTGAGAATAGATGATAGGACCAAACATATACAAGTATATTCCCTTCCAACTTGAGCAAATGACATGATTTTAAGTAAAAGTAACTCCTTGAGACTCTTCACTGAAAATTTCCTTTTTAAGCTTCTATAAAGCTTTGAACTGAATAGTATTATCATGTCTCTACACCATTAAACAACTTGCTTTGCTTTATCAAAATTGTTTTTGAACAAAAGCTTCTTAAAATTCTTCAATTTGAGCATATCTTTTCACACAAAAACACATTTTGACACACTCACAAGTGTAACATATTCAAATCATCAATGACATCATTAAAACAGGCAGACTTCATATAATTCATAGTCTAACAGATCCTAATAATATCACATTTGATAAAACACATAATCAATATACAAGCACATAATGTCAAATCAAATTAAGTACTCATCAAGATATCATACACATTCACTGCTTATTATCCAAAGCATCAGAAATACCTAGGATCAACAGTTAATCATTTAAGCACAAATCAGTGATAGTAAACAAATTCATATTCAAACATAGCAATCTGTGGATCCTCTATCAACATAGTCAATTAGCACATAGAGACACACAAATATCAAACAAACATTCATCAAGACTTTGAAAAGATAGTCAGTTTGCATAATCAAGCACACATCATTAATCAGACTTCATTAAAGTTGATCATGCCCAGGGCTTTTTTGATGAAAGTTGAACCTGGTTCTATCAAGTGGTTTTGTGAATAGGTCTGCCAAATTATCACTTGTATAAACTCTTTTCACTTCAATTAAACCTTTTTTCATTGCAGTCTCTTATGAAGTGATGTCTGATTTCAATGTGCTTAGTCTTGGAATGTTGCATATGATTTTTAACAATGAAAGATGCAGCAGTATTATCAATGTAAATAGGGGTGTTTAGAAAATTTAAACCATAATCCATCATCTTATTCTGAATCCAGAGGACTTGTGCACAACAGGCAGATGCAACAATATACTCAGCTTCTGCAGTTGAGATTGACACAGTGGTCTGCTTCTTGCATTGCCATGAAACCAATCTGTCACCTAAAAATTGACAACCTCCTGAAGTGGCTTCCTACTCATATTACATCCATCATAGTCACTATCTGTGTAGGTAATCAGATCAAATGACTGGTTCTTTGGATACCAAATTCCCAAATCAGGTCTTCCATTCAAATATCTAAAGATTCTCTTGACAACATTCATGTGAGAAACCTTAGGACTTGACTGGAATCTTGCACAGACACACACAGCAAACATGATATCAGGCCTTGAAGTAGTAAGATACAAAAGAAATCCAATCTTTGCTCTGTATTCATGTTCATCCACTGGCTCCCCCTTTTCATCTGCTAACATCTTCTCTTTTGTATCCATAGGAGTTGAAGCAGTATTCAAAATCATTGCATTTGAATTTGTCTAAGATGTCCTGCACATACTTAGATTGGTAGATGAAAATCCCATCAACTTTTTGCTGAACTTGCAATCCAAGGAAGAAGTTCATTTCTCCCATTGAGCTCATACTATACTTGGATTTCATCACCTCTTCAAACTCCATACACATCTGTTCATTGGTTGACCCAAAAATAATGTCATCACATAGACTTGCAGCAACAACAAATCTCTTCCTTTCTTCTTGTAAAAGAGGGTCTTGTCAATGGCTCCCCTTTGAAAACCATGTTCAAGCAAATGATTTGACAACTCATCATACCAACCTCTTGGAGCCTGATGCAATCCATACAAGGCTATTTTTAACTTATACACCTAGTTAGGATACACTGGGTCCTCAAAACATGGTGGTTGAGTTACATACACCTCTTCTTCAATCTTTCCATTTAGGTAGGCAGATTTGACATCAAGTTGGAATACCCTGATATTCTTTGAGGCACCATAGGCTAAGAAGATTCTTATGGATTCTAGTCTTGCAACAGGTGTAAAGACTTCCTCAAAATCATTCCCTTCTTCTTGTAAGCATCCCAATGCTACAAGTCTAGCCTTGTTCTTGATCACAATGCCCCTTTCATCCCTCTTATTTCTGAAAACCCATTTGGTTCCAATTGCATATCTGTTTCATGGCCTGTCCACAAGCTCCCAAACATGTAGATCTCTAAACTGTGCCAACTCCTCTTGCATTGCCTCTACCCAACTGTTGTCCTTTAGAGCTTGAACAATGTTCTTTGGTTCTTTTTAGGATAGAAAGCAGGAGTACAAACAGATGTTTGCAGATTCAGAATGACTTCTTGTAACTCTTTCATATATGTTTCCAATAATGTTTTTTAGAATGATGATTCTTTTCAACATAAGGGGTTTGGACTATCACATCTGCAGACACAGTAGTGTCAAGATTTGATTCATTGAGATATGGTTCATCAATGATCAAATCAGTTGTTTCAATATCAGCTTCAGGTGCTTCCTCATTGTTCTGCCTTGATGTAGATGCACCATTGTTTCCCAAATTTAATCTTTCAAACAAATCTTGAAACCTTGCTATTGAAACAGACTCCTCTTCACCAGTTTGGTTGCTTGGATCTTCCCCATTTTGAACTTGATCACTTTGCACTTCCTGATTGTCTTGATTATTATCTGCTTGATCATGTTCTGGACTCTGATTGTTCTCTTGATTATTGTCTTGAACTTGCTCAACATTTGAACTTGAGGGATCCTTTATAAATGTATATTCACTTTCCTTACTTGCAACCTTGTTCCATAACTTTTCCAAGTCCAGTGTTTTCTGATTTTTCTCTTCAATAACACCGGTCTTGTAAAATGAATCATCAAAGTCTTCAGGATAGATCTTGAAAGACTTCACCAATTTTTCAAGATCAAACAGCCCTGTTGCACCATCAACTGTGTTGAACTGATTTTCATTAAAGACAATATCAGATGATCTCTCTCAACAACAACAACGGAGGAGGAGG